>NC_051428.1:29768916-29773916 GCF_015228065.2 Penaeus monodon | reverse complement strand
CGCCATCATTTTTTTTTTTTTTTCTTCCGAAATGGGTTGGAGAAAAAATACATATATTCCTTTTTCATCACAGATACATAGCACAGCTTGAATCCTATATTTTCTAATATCCCTTCCTTTTTTTCATGAGTTCATCAGTAACAATAGGGGCAAAACCTATTATCATATTTCCCAAGAATTAACAATTAGTTATAATGTGATCCTCATCTATATTGCTGCCGGACAAGGGAAAAACTCCACGTCCCCAGTCACAGGGAGAGAATACAACCCCTTGTATACACAAGAACATTGGGCCGCCGAGATAAAAAAAAAAAAAAAAAAAAAAACTCTCCAGGACTCATCAATACAGTGTGTGTTGTGGCGCTGTAGGCTCTACTGTATATATACCAGGATCAGAATACTGGAAATCATTCAGGCAGAGATGACAACAACAACAGCAACAAGAAAAAACATTATGCCTTACACTTGGTAACAATCGTTTCTGCGCTTAAAATTTGTTTGCAGTGAATTGGCTGAACAATCATCTGAAGATCTTCGTCGAAGGGTTCATCTATAGGTTTTCTCTACTACTTTCATTAAGATGCCGACGCAACATGGCCCCATTCACTAAGCACCTTCACGTACCAGTCGAACACTCATCAAATAGAGATCACTATGCACTTGAATGTCAAATATTAAGACAGGATCCTCTGCTATCGATGGACGTCAGTCAAGGAGACCAGGACCTTCAGGCAGTGGGGTGGACATCAGCAAGTCAGGACACAACTTTCCATAACGTCGTCCGATCGCACAGTGAAGTCATCAGAGAACAGTCAGTCTGGTAATCTGGCAGGAACTCTGCATCACATCATGTTATCAGGATCTGCAACAGCAAGGATACGGCAGAGAAACGGAACAGAGAATCTTTCACGAGCATGGGCAAAGAAACATGCATCAACCAAGATATCCCTGGAGTGCTCATATATAAGCAGAAACTTATGATCATTAATCAGACCCATCAAGCATAGTGGAACAAATCCATATTAACTTGAAGTCTTAATCCAAGATCGTTTATGCTCAGTAGCTAAACATAGCATGTATACCTCTATAATGTACAATGTGCTTACTTGCTAATCACTACCGCTCTATTTCCCTTTTGCCGTTGTTTCAATATGCTACTCATTACTCCTTGTGCACATTGCAAAATGCTTTCTGGGCCTCCACGGCCCATTTCCATGCGTACCCTGTGCTTATAACCTCAAATTTTGAGGAGCCATCCCTTTTCCCATCATATGAGTGTCCACTGCAATTGCCTCACGTCGTTTGATGCGTGGTTACGTACAGGGTGTTTATTTATTTTATTTTTTTATTTTTTATTTTCTTTTCTTTTTTTCACCCAAGGACCCTCTATTTTTCTCAGTACACGAGGATCTGTTATTTTCCTCACCACATGAAGACACATTATTTTACTCGCCATATGAAGACCCTTTATTTTCCTCAGCACAAGAGGACCCGTTATTTTCCTCAGCACATGAGGACCCGTTATTTTCCTCAGCACATGAGGACCCGTTATTTTCCTCAGCACATGAGGACCCGTTATTTTCCTCAGCACATGAGGACCCGTTATTTTCCTCAGCACACGAGGACCCGTTATTTTCCTCAGCACATGAGGACCCGTTATTTTCCTCAGCACATGAGGACCCGTTATTTTCCTCAGCATATGAGGACCCGTTATTTTCCTCAGCACAAGAGGACCCGTTATTTTCCTCAGCACATGAGGACCCGTTATTTTCCTCAGCACAAGAGGACCCGTTATTTTCCTCAGCACAAGAGGACCCGTTATTTTCCTCAGCACATGAGGACCCGATATTTACCTCATCACATATAACGCATCATTTCCCTCACCATCTAAGGAGTCATATTCTTTCTTGTTTGCCTCATAAACCTTTCCACATTTTCACCGCGTCCCTGCATGGTTACATGATCTATTAACCTGAAGATCTAACTAACACAGTTGACCCACGTACGTCAAGTAGCTCAGAAAGTGAGTCAGCCTTGCCTGCAAGCGTACGTGTAGTTCTAGGCATTCCCAAGCCCCCGATGCAAACAAAAACAATACCAAGGATATTTTTCTCACTTGTTGGACTTAGTATAATTTGGTTGACATACCGTGCTGAGCGGTATAACTTAGCAAAACCTTGCTTGCCAACGGTCTGCAAGCGATTGAGCAACCTATTTGGGCTCCAAGAACCCAGGGTGTGGAGGAAATATTCCCTTCAATTCTTCTCATTGAGGTGGACCCTCTGAAATATATCCGTAGTTGTGCTCAACATTCCAGAATTCAACCACCTCCCTATTGCAGGAAGGTACAGTCCTGCATTTCTTGTTTCCCTTACTTTCTCATGTTTACTTTCTTACTTTCTCATTATCTTAATACAGTCATGAATGTCGACTTAGCCATAGCACCCCATTCCCAAGCGGGCCTTCATTGGTAAGGGGGTGCAAAGAATCTATGAGTCTTTGATAAATGAGTTCTTTCTCAAATAAATGGTTTTGTTGTTTCATGTGGACTTCGCGGGGACATGAATGAACTTGCAGGTATCTCAACTAAATTTGTCATTGCTTTTTGTGCTGAAATTCTGGTTTCGGACACGAGACACACTTCAGAGTTGCCTTTACCTGATTTTTATAAACCCTTGTTTGCTACCTAGGAACTCTTTGCCTCGAGCCCTTTTTTTTTTTTTTTTTTTTTTTTTTTTTTTTTTTTTTTTTTTTTTATGATTGGTTTTAATGTTGGTCGTTCAACGATATGAATGTGGTTGTCATGAATACATGGTTGCGTGAGCATGTAGTCATCTTAAGAATGTTTACATTTTATTGTTTACAGAAGTCCCAATTTCGATGAAAGCATTTATGACTGCTTAGTGACCTCGCAGATTTTTACTTTTATAGGTGATTTTAATGCTCACCCCCAAGACTGGCCGAATTATGTGCCCCCAACTGACCGACATGGCATTTCTGCCTTAAATTTCTCAGATGTAGTCGGGTGAGAGCAGTCAGTCCAGGTGCCACTCACAGGAGTGTTATTTCTTCAGATCATTTATTAACTAATGTGAGTGCCATTATGCTAATTGGTTCTACCGACCACCGTAACCTAATTTGTAAATTCCAATTGGACTTTCTAACACCAGTTTTTACTCTAATTAGACAAATTTCACAAAGTCTAGAATTAATTGGGTGGATCTACCATACGATGGCATTGTTTGGCAAAATGTTTATAATGCGCCTGGTCTGTTATTACTCTGAACTTGTTATTGTTGGATATCACGACGAGGCTAGTACACAGCAATACTCTTGAATCTGGTTCACATGATAAAACAACGTTTAATGAATGATGTCACCATAGGGACATAGGGACAAATATACTGCCTAGTATAATCTCAGGTCTGCTAATTGCACTCATCCTTATTGGGAGAATATAATGAATATAATGCTATGCTCACTTGAAAAAGTTTTCTTAGAAGTGTCATAGACTTATAAATTGTAGTCAGCACCTATACGCATCTCTTTTTAGTGTTGAGTCCTCCATTCCTCCTTTAATGAAGCCTCATGGCAGTACTGAGAAAGTTACATTGTTAGCAGGATGTTTTAGACCAAAACACAGTGAAGAAGATATTGAACTTCTTTCCTGTCACCCGTTACCATGATTTAATTCATTTGCATCCAGGTCCTCTGAGATCAAGCATCTGTTAACTGAATTAGGCGAACATGGTGGAGTAGACCCTAATGGCTTGTTTCCTCTGATATTAAAAGGATTAAAAGGTCAATTAGCTCCTAAATTAGCTTTACCTTACGCTCTTTAGTTCGTCAAGGGTCATTTTCAGAGTGCTATTTCCAAGGGCCTATTACAATCTTGACTTATTACTATAGGCCCATTTCAGTTTCACCAATTGTATCCATGGTCTTTAACGTTTTCTGGCTAAATGTTTTTTTTTGGACATTTGAGATCGTTTCTTCAAAAAACTCTGGTCTGGTTTTAGAGCTCGGTTGTAATGATGCATTGCTTATGTTGGTGTATGAAATGTAGCCTGCTTTAGATAAGGGACATGAGTCAAGGCTTGTCTCTGGATTTTTGTGCAGCTTTTGACACTGTAAATCACAAATGTTTGGCTTGTCAGTTGCAGTCTGTTAATGGTGGCAACGTTTTTAGTATTTTAACTGAGTATTACTAATAAAATTTTGGCATATGCTGATGGTGCTTCCCTCTATGATGGTAGTCTTTCTCCGGCAACCAGACAAATTGTAACTGACAGTCGCACTGTAAACCTGACGACAAGTCTATCATACTGTTCTCAGTGAGGCATGAAATTAAATCCTACCAAATCCAAAAAATGATTGTGAGTCGGCCGAGAACGCAGTTGCCTCAGCATCCAAGTCTGCTGATTAATGGGTTCTTAATTACTTTAGTGGATAATCCGAAACTCATGGGTGTAACCCATGTAAATTAGGACTATGGCACAGGCAGTTTCATTCAGGTTGGGCATCATCATTTGCGAGTGCAAGAAGATTTTTGAACATGCAACATTAATCGATTTTTTTTTTTCTGCTTCATCTTAAGTATTGTCCTCCTTTATGGTTATTTGTATCAGAGTCACACTTATGCCTGCTTGATCGTTCTTTAAATTCCATTAAATTTCTCCTGTCTTGATTTGGACCTTGGGCACCGTAGGGATAATGGGGTTCTTTCATTCTTGTAACCAATAATTCTTGTAAGATTGTAACCAATAATTCACATCCCTTCTCTATTTTTTACCTTAATTTTGTTTCAACCCGCAAAAGTTATTAGAACTTCCTCATTTCAATGACATTTGATGCATGTCGGTTGTCTACATCTCAGTTTTCCAGATGCCTTTTACTGTTATTTGTAGTCTTTGGGATAGATTGCCTTCAGAGATTGTAACTTCTCCGGCTCTTGATAAGTTTAGAAGATCTGCCCTTTTGCTACGTAAATAGTAGATGAT
>NC_051428.1:29753916-29763916 GCF_015228065.2 Penaeus monodon | reverse complement strand
TGTAAAGATTTTTCAACAATTATGAATATAACAAACCACTTTATGGAGATATAACATAACCCTCAACATTTTCACAATTAACAATTCTATTTTGCATTACTGTGACTTACAAGCGAATAAGGAAGTTCAGAAGCACGCACACACACACACACACACACACACACACACACACACACACACACACACACACACACACACACACACACACACACACACACACACACACAAAGACTAACAACAAACACCTCTCCATCCAGACCACGCTGCGAGCCTCGCCTTTTACACAAGCCCTGATCCGGCGAAGTGGTGGGTGTTGGCGCTGCCTTCCAGGTCCGCGATGAGGTTGACGTAATCCGTGTCGTCCGAGAGGCGCCGCAGACCGACTTCCAGGGAGGATTCGTCGAGCTTCAGGGCCAATAAGGATCATTATGTGAAGGCTGGATATTCCATGTAGTTATTAGGTACCGTACAAGTTTGCAAGTTTTATAATCATCAGTGTAATTACTAATATTAGTGGAAGTGTTACCATTATAATCACCGTTGCCCTTATTATCCTTAAGGTCAATTTTGCGTAATTGTTACAACTTGCAGCTGATATTATAGCTATTATAATTGTGGATCTGTGTTCTTATTCTTGTACTGTCTAATGTTTAGGTGTTGATACGTCGGGAACTCACCTGGCACGGGAGGTTGTCGTGGATGTGAGGTCGATGACGGTAATCCAGTTCATGACACAGTCTGTCATAATCGATCTGACCGTCATGCTCCGTCACGCTACAGGGGGAAACCAATTATCGTGACATATATGCACTGCATATGGGGATTTACTGATTAATAAACAAGGAGAGATATTGGTATAGATAAACACAGAGATAATAATCTTCACTTTCATACGCTTATAACACATCCGCTCAATGGTAGGGTGCCAATACCCACGCAAGCACTTAAAAATGACATGGTACCCATAATTGCACACGAAAAAGCCCACCTGCTAACAAGAGCGTCCACAAGGAGGGTGGGGACGGGGAGGCGCGTGGCCTTGACAGCTGCTCTGACCGTCCCTGCAGGTAAGCGACCTCGCCCTTCTATGTCCCGCCCACGCAATCCCGAACTCAGATCTGGCAGTCCTGAGGGTGGAGTGGGTAAGTAATGACTTGTGAGTGAGAAATGAGTAGAGCGGGTGAGTGTTTTAGACATCAGGCCTTATAAGAATGGTGATGATGAGTAGAAAAGTGTAAAACAAAATCAGAATGTTACTGATGCATCGTCACGAGATACACAAGGGAACCAGGTCCCATGAACTTAAAAGTGGTAATTCTCTTGTACAAAACCTGCATTGTGTCGATTAGAAAGAACTACCCAGAGAATGTTTTTGTCAATTATTTCAGCATTTCATCCACTTGCAATTTCGAACTCGCTCAAGGACATACATGAGTCATACATACTATCACATCCAAACGAACACAGTTTAATTTGTCTTACCATCGAAATTATGTCTTTTAAGGTGAAGTGACGCCAAGTGCGAGAGACTCTCCCGGGTAAAGGGCGACGGTTCCTGACGGCGGTGACGGCGGACTAGAGCCTGGATCTGCTGTCGTGTCAGTGCCGACCTTTCTGTGTACATTTTGGTGCAAGATGCATTAACATCTGGCCGCACGAAAGTCTGATGCCATATTCATACAAACCAGTAAAATAATTTTTAAAAATACATAATCTCCTTATCATCAAACAAGTTAAATCAAGGAATATTAATGACTATATGAGCCCAGCAAGAATCAAATGGGAAAAATACCTGGCAATCAAACCAAAGGAGCGCGCAAAATAACAGTAACACAATTTAATATATCAAACATTTCAGACTCATCACAATGGCTCCAATAAACTGAAAGGAAAACCTTTTGATTTACTCTCTTCGTTTCGTTAACTAGGCAGTTAAAATGAAAACGAAACTCAAGTGATGTATTAAGCGCTTTAAAAATAAAAGTAGTTCTAAACCTACTTTCCAAACGCATTGAAATACAAAATAACCAGTGCTGCTTAAAGGTACGGCTTCCTGAACCTTCACAATGCCTGCTTCAGCTGAATCATCATCATTCATCTATTATTTACCAAAATACGCATTTGAGCTCCTTCAACCGACCTAGAGCCTTGGCGAGGGCGTTGAGGACGATGTCGGTCCTTGTATAGCCGGACTTCGAAGGGTCGTGCCCTGTGAGCTTGTGCAGAAGCGAGGTCAGCTCATGGTGCCCCAAGTGCCGCCGGGCTTTGTCCAGTGCCACGTTGTAGTTCGCCTGTGGAAACTGCCGCCAGGAAGTTGTGGCCAGGGTTGGATAGGCGCTGGTTAGATATCTAATAAATTGTATTATAGGTTTAGTATTATTTAAACCACCTGTGGTTAGCTTCTCATGTGAGCTCACTGACCTGAAGTTGTATGTTTTTTTTTTCCGATTTTTTTTTTCTATAAAAAACGCTGCCTGCCAAAATTCAAATAATGAATTTCCTACGTTATGATTTTGAATTGAACCTTTGGGATATTTATATATGGTAGGCTGTAGGTAAGATATGTTTAGTAATGTGTTGTTTTTAACTGCACAAGGATAAGAAAAAAGGCAAAGACATGGAGTAAGCGCTTGGACAACGAAATTACCCTACTCAGCATTTCAACACCAAATTGAAATGAGAGTAACTAGGAAAACATCAAAACTAGAATACATAGAACACACCTCATCACAGTGTTCCTGCATAAAACTGAGCGTGAACTCGTCAGCATGAGTGATGTAAAAGGTGTGCGAGTTGAGCTTGACGATGTTGCCTGCGAAAAGGTCTTTCCCGCCAACATGGCCGCCCTTTTCGGACACGACCAACCCTCGCCCGAGAAACATACCCGCTCGCATGCCTGGGAGGAGTGATATGTGTTGATATATTCAGAACTGTGACGTTTATAGGATAAGCTTATATGTGGCCATATTGTTTGATCCATTGGTCTTCATACATTGCTTTTATGATAATTAAGTGGTACAATTGAATTAGAAACGGCTAAAATATAAAATCCATAATGATTATTGGTCTTCTTCAAACACTGTTTTGGAGAAGTAAATGGTACAATTGATTTAGATACGGCTAAAATATAAAATACACTGTTTCGTTTTCTATGAAATCTTTAGGATGAGAACGAAAACATTTAAAGAAAACGTTTTGAGGGGAGACACGTACAAAAATTATAATCATTACAGACTGACCATGTAAAATTAGCATTAACGGAACACAGACAAACCTGAGTTGATCTTTGGGACCTCGAACACAGACACCGTGGAGTCATGAGCGTAGAAATTTATCACAAATTCCCTCTCTCTGTCCTTTTCCTTCTCGGTGACTAATCTAGCGCCGAATCGGAGAATAGTGTGCTCGTAGCCGTCTCTGTGCAGAGAAAGAGGGGAATCGGCTCTTGAATAAGAAGAGAAAATAGAGCCAGGGAAGAGGAATAACAACAAGATATATATAGATAGACAGGTAAACATAGACACACACTACATATATATATATATATATATATATATATATATATATATATATATATATATAATAATATTTATATATATATATATATATATATATATGTCGTGTGTGTATGTATATATAAATACACACATACATACATACATATATATATATATATATATATATATATATATATATATATATATATATATATATATATATATAGAGAGAGAGAGAGAGAGAGAGAGAGAAAGAGAAAGAGAAAGAGAAAGAGAAAGAGAAAGAGAAAGAGAAGAAAAGAGAAAGAGCAAGAGAAAGAGAAAGATTGTGTGATTGTTTGTTGTGTATGTGTGTGTTGTGTGTGTGTTGTGTAATGTGTTTTGTGGTGTGTGTGTGTATATATATATATATATATATATATATATATATATATATATATATATATATATATATATCGTGTGTTGTGTGTGGTGTTGTGTGTGTGTGTGTGTGTGTGTGTGTGTGTGTGTGTGTGCGTGTGCGTGTGCGTGTGCGTGTGCGTGTGCGTGTGCGTGTGCGTGTGCGTGTGCGTGTGCGTGTGCGTGTGCGTGTGTGTGTGTGTGTGTGTACCTGCGCAAATGCAAACAAATAATAACCTATAAAAATACTAGACAGCCTCTCTCCGTCGCCGGCGTCCGCACCTTATGGAATGCGCGTTGTGGTTGGTCGTGGTGACCGTCGTCGGCAGCGGGTGGAGGGGGTCCTTCGGCGTCTCCTCCAACCAGCGAGGGTCGAGCGGCTCCGTGCGAAGGAGCTGCGGCGTCCCAAGCTGCTGGTCAAGGTACGCGTAGCCGACGGGATGCTGATCTGAATTATTTTATGTTTATTATTACTATGATTACTATACAGTCAATTCATTATCATTATTGTTATCACTGTCATTAGTGTTTTATAATTATTGTTACGCCGAACGCCTTCGCTCCCACACCAACAGCTAGCAGGGCGTGCTGCAGACGGCGTGCTATCCACAGTCGTGAACACTGAACAGCTCCAAGAGGCACTGCCCACGAGGTCCCGACACAGGAGGGAAAAGCCATGCGAGACAGGGCACGAAATAAACTAAAATGCAGTCTTTCCCTTTTTCCCCACAAGTTATTACGCGTACACTCTTTGCCCAGGTACCTACAGGGGACACCCAGTATGTCACCTGTCACGTAACAGCTTTACACAGGGCACACAAAGTTTATCGGTCACAAGGGCACACACGAGTCTTCACAGGACCGCACCCGACATCCGTACCTTGAACTAACTCGATTACATCAGCTCATCCGAACAAATGCCCGGCAGGCCTGCCTTCATGTTAACAGCAGCCCCGGTCATCCTTTCATGTTAACACAGGTTTCGCACAGAGACAAAGACCCACTGGCGTAGCACTATCCCACTTATCAAAGGGCCGTTGTCTTGAATACCTAAACCTGCAAACGTATCAGAAAAGTTAATTAGTCCTTTGACAAACAGGCCCGGAGTAGCTTCCTGGCCCATGTAACCCACAGCGGCCACGTGGACAACAGAGGGCCCCGTTTTCGCCTCGGGCAAATTTCGTGGGTTTTCATCAACCTCGGAAAGGGGGGTATAGCCCTTGATAGTTTTGTCATTCAGCCCCCGGGTAGCCACACAGAAACGTTGTGTACCGCCTTTTTTTCCCGGGAAACTAACCGCGAGCCCATGGACGGGCCCTGACCTTTCAACCCCCCGGGCCCCCAAAAACCCTTTGCCAGTGCCTGCACTCTTCTCCCGGGTTTGGTGAAATACGCCCGGGGGGGGGCTCTTGAGGGGCCCAAAATATTTCCCGGGTGTTAATGGGGTTGCTTCACCAATCCCCCCGTGCCCCCCAGGCCCAAAGTCCCCCCTCTAAACACACCCTCCCTACTAGCCGGGGTGTGGCGTATTTTCCTTGCCCCTGTGCCTCCGTCGGGGTTAGCAGCGCCCGGGTTTCCCAAGGTTTTCAAGGAAGTGGGGAAACGGCCCCCCACACCAAAAAACCCTTCTCCCCGACGATTTCTTTGGACACTCCACTTCCCCCACAAGTGCCCAGCTTTGCCCCAGCGGGCCCCTTTTCTGGGCCTTATCGGAGAATTTAGCTCCCAAACCCTTTTAAAACAAACCCAACTCCCCTTTGGTCCAAAAAACTCCCCCCCAACCGCTATGCCATCACCCAAGGGCGGGTTTTGGAAATGGGTCCACGGGCCCTCTACTCCACGCATCACTTTTGATTCAAAAACCGGATTCTAAAACCCCTGTTTGGGGGCAAGGGGGCAGTTGAACGCCAACCATTTGGAAGCAGGGGCCATCTTCACCGTGCACCCTCCCCAGCTTCCCCCAAAGTCAAAAACACGCCTTTCCCACTCTGCGCAGGTGGTCAAGGCCCAAAACAGGGGCTGCCCCAGTTTGGGCCCACTTTACCCCGGGCAGCCTCTGCCCCATGCTCCCCACCCAATACGACCTCCCCCGGGCCCCCTTGACTGCACACAATCCCCATAAACCCCCAAAAAAGTCTCTGTGGTGCATCTGGAAGGCCGAAAGTGGCCAACATATCAGGCCAACTAGAGCCTTCTAAACCCCAGTGCCCACTTTTTCCAGGCGCATGGTTTCCCATCTATGACCCTCCCCCCGGCATCGTGCTGGTTCGACGAAAGGCTTACCCAAGCCCGGGGGGCCCCGGGAAAAAGGGGAAAGGCTGGGTTTGGGCCCCCCCCTTCTCCAGCATGCCCGATTTTTCCTCCTGTCCCATTCCTTACCCTTTAAAGGGACATGCACTCGGAAAATGACCAAAACCTGCCACAGCCCCTTCCCGCACTGGGGAAGGGCATAAAGAATCCGGGGTTTTGAGAGGGGGGTGTTCTCCGCTCCCTCCGACACTGAAGTCTGTGCCCTTCTTACCGCACCCCAAAACACAAGCCTTAAAAAGGGTGTTTGGGGGCTCACCTTCCCCCCAGCTACCTTCCCCAATTTACCCTTTGGGGGGCCCCAAAAGGTAAAGGGGGGGGGCTGAGCAGCGGGCCCTGGCCACGGGGGGCCTTCAGGGGGCCTCAAAACCCCAAAGGCCCCCTCCCCAAAAGCGCCATTTTGGGGGCCCCCTCGGGAAAGGTTGGGTGCCTGCTTGGGGGTTAAGTTTTGAAGCAAAAGGGGGGCCTGAAAAAGCGTAAAACCAAAAAAACCGCGGGCCAGGACCACAATCACTCTTCCCAGCCGCAGGGTACCCCTTTCCTTACCACGCCCCCACCCTTGCGCCAGTTGGGACAGGTCTGGGCCCATTCATGGGGCCCGTTTCCCCAAGTGGGGATTTCCCTGGGTTCTGGTGGGGGGTGCCCGAAAGGGGCTTTTCAAAGCCTTGCCCGGGGGTTGTAAAAAGGCTTTTGGGATGGCGGAAAAATCCCCCCCAACATTTCCCAAAAGCGGGGGCCCCCTTAGCGTGTTCCCTTTTTGCCAGGGTTTCCCTTTCCTGGTCCAGCCCTGGGCAATGCCGCATTTAAAATTGGGGGGCGACATAGGGGCCCCCCGGCCCCCTTTCCGTCGTACTCAGTTTGGTTAAAGCCTCACAAAAGTCTGGGGGGCCAAAGGGCTGCGGGGGGGAAAGAACCGTCCCGTGAATAAAAACCCCCTTGGGGGGGGGGGGGAGGGAGGAAACGAGGCGGGTTGACCGGGTCCGAGTTTCCCGCACCTTCCCCAAAGGGAGGGGTTTTGAGGGGCCCCCACCTTTTGGCTCTGACACGCCCGCTGCAAAGGCCCGGGGTTTTTCCTGCCAGGGACCCCGGGCAACCCCAGTAAATCGGACACTCTGGCATCTGTTGCCAAAACCCTTTCTCGGCTTGAAAACATTAACCTCGTGACGCCCCCTTTCCTTTTAAATTCCCCTCAGGCCCTGAATTCCCCTTTCAGAGTCGGGCCCTCCCCCATAATTTTCACTCTTCACCTGTTGCGGGCCTTGTGGTTTTACTGCGAGTTTCCATTTTCCCCGATGCAAATTGCCTGTAGCCCCCTCAAAAATTTGGCAGAATTTTCCCTTCTCCCTTTCCCTTGCCTGCATCTCGACGGGGAGGTGCGCCCCCTCGCGTGCCCTCGTGCCTGCTTTTCTTCCCCCTTTGTGCCATTTCCTCCCTCATACGGGCCCCAGCAGGGCCAGTGATCATTTCCATCTGGCTCGGTTTCCCCCCAAAATTGGGTGCCTCCCTCAGTCAAGCCCCTCTCCCTCAGGTTTCTGCCATCTTTGGACGACATTTTAAATGGTGATCCACTGATAAAAATATCACAACCCCCACTTCGGAAAACCCCCATTTTTTACAGCCGACCGCCTCGTCCCCTGAAAAAAAAACAAAAGGGAACTGGGCCCAGACAGCGTGCTATCCCGGGGTTGGAAAAAGAACCGCTCCAAAGGGGCAGCGCCCCAGAACACCAGGAGGGAAAACGCCCACTTGGCGAGGCGGGACGAAAAAAACCCACAAAATGACATTCTTTCCTTTTTTTCCACAAGTTATTTACCGTAACTCTTCTATGGGACAATACGGGGGGGACACCGTATGCACACGAACGTTTACAGCTTATAACAGGCAACAAAAAATTTTTATCAGGTAAAAAGGCCGAAAAACGGGGTCTTCACGGAGCAGCCCCCCAACTCCGTCTCTTGGCTTGTTCCTCCCTCCTCCGTCCAGCCAGTTGCGCGTTTCCCCAGGCCCCTTCGTTTAACACATGCCCATTACCTTTCAGTAACTTTTTTCGCACAAAGACAAGCCCCACTGGCGTAGCTTACATTATCATATCAAGTCTTTAGTATGTATGATATGATATTTTTAAGTTTATATATATATTATATTATATAATAAATAAGATATATATATATATCTAATATTATATATATATATATATTTATATATATATATATAAAAGATTATAATAATAATATCTATATATTTATCTCATATATCTATATCATTATTTATATATACAGTAATATATATATATATATATATATATTTTTATTTATATATTAACACACACACACACACACACACACACACACACACCACCCACACAACCACAACACACACACACACACACACACATATATATATATTATATATATATATATATATGTATATATTATATACTTATATATATATATATATATATATATATATATATATATAATATATATATATAACACACACCACACACACACACACACACACACACACAACACACACACACAGACACGACACAGACCACACACATATATATATATATAATGTGCATATACATATGCATGTATATGTAAATATATGGACACATACATATAGGCTTATCAATATGTGTGTATGAATATATATTTTTTTTTCTTTCTTTCTTTTAACGGTAGCTTCATGTTCTTTCCACGGAGAGTGCCGGTGTTACCTTTTTTAGGTAATCATTCTCTCTCTATCCGGGCTTGGAACCAGCACTGACTTGGGCTGGCTTGGCCACCCAGTGGCTAGGTAGGCAATCGAGGTGAAGTTCCTTGCCCAAGGAACTTCACCGTATCTAGGTCCGATTTACCTAAAATTAAGTGAATCAGCGCGCGTGCTCACATACGCGCGCGAGCGATGCGTGTGTGCATGGATGCACCCACGCACTCGGCATGCGGCGATAGGTGTGTGCACTTGCACTGATTTACTTAATTTTAGGTAAATCGGACTTAGATACGATGAAGTTCCTTGGGCAAGGAACTTCACCTCGATTGCCTACCTAGCCACTGGGTGGGCAAGCCAGCCCAAGTCAGTGCTGGACCCAAGCCCGGATAAATAGAGAGAACATCATCATCATCAAGGGGCTAACGCCGACGGGCGCATGGCCGCATCCACCCTTCGCTTCCAGCCACGAGGATCCCTCGAGGCGAGTCTCCAGGCAGGCCCACGGCCCATCTCTAATTCCTCGCGACAGGTCTCATGCCCAAGCTATGATCTCCTAGGTCGTCCCACAGTCTCGCAGAGATACAACCTGGTGGGCAGGGAGATGAGCTAGGTGGCCTTATAGCCTGAGTTGGCGATCCCGGATTATGCAAGTAACAGGTCCCATGCCAGTCTCACGGTGTAACCGCCGGTTGGAACACGCGGTCCTGCCAACTGTACCCCATGATCCGGCGAAGGGACTTGTTACAAAAGGCATCAAGGCGAGACTCCAAGACACTGGATAGCGTCCAGGTTTCACTTCCATAGAGCAAAACTAGCAGTATCAAGGCCTTGAAGACACGCAGCTTGGTCCTTCTGCATAGGTACCGACATCTCCAAACGCTCTTGTTGATCCAGTTCATGACTCCTGTTGCCAGACCAATCCATCTACTGACTTCCTGGTTTGACAACCCAGAGATATGGACTACGCTACAAACTATGCAAAGGTTCCCTAATGCTCCAAAGTCCTGAATCGTACTTGGTCAGAGACCTCTAGGCTTAGGGGCTCGCCTCATGCTAATGCATCAAGAGCGCCCAATGAT
>NC_051428.1:29712993-29725706 GCF_015228065.2 Penaeus monodon | reverse complement strand
CGTAACGGGTCCCATCCCAGTTCCGGTGTAACCGCCGGGTTGGACACGCGGTCCTGCCAACTGAAACCCCATGATCCGGCGAAGGACTTGTTAAAAAGGCATCAAGCGAGACTCCAAGACACTGATAGCATCCAGGTTTCACTTCCATAGAGCAAACTGCAGTATCAAGGCCTTGAAGACACGCAGCTTGGTCCTTCTGCATAGGTACCGACATCTCCAAACGCTCTTGTTGATCCAGTTCATGACTCCTGTTGCCAGACCAATCCATCTACTGACTTCCTGGTTTGACAACCCAGAGATATGGACTACGCTACCAAACTATGTAAAACAGGTTCCCATAACAGGCCCCCAAAGTCCTGAATCTTGGTCTTGGTCCAGGAGACCTCTAGGCTTAGGGGCTTCGCCTCATTGCTAAATGCATCAAGAGCCGCCACAAGTGACTCCAGGGACTCAGATAGGATGGCAACATCGTCGGCAAAGTCAAGGTCTGACACCTTAATATTCCCTAGTGTTGCTCTACACTGACTTTGGCTAGTAACTCTGCCCATTATCCAGTCCATACAGGTGTTGAAAAGTGTTGGTGCAAGGACGCAGCCTTGCCTCACCCCTGAATTAACAGGGAAGAAGTTCGACATACCCCCACCACACTTTACAGCACTTTCAGTACCAGTATAGAGGTTTGCTATCAGGCCAATAATCTGTGTCGGAATTCCCCTGAGCCTCAGGATCTCCCATAGCGATTCCCGATGCACCGAGTCAAATGCCTTCTTGAGGTCGATGTAGGTTGCAAGCAACCCACGACCAAACTCACGACGGCGTTCCACAATTACTCGAAGCGCTAGTATACGGTCTATCGTGGGCTTGCCAGGAGTAAATCCAGACTGCTCCGGTCTCTGATGCCTCAGTAGGTGCTGAGCAGTGTAATGCCACGGTAGTTGCTACAGTCCCAACGATCCCCTTCCCCCTTCCAGAGAGGGATAACCACGCCCCTCAGCAGTTCAGGGGGAATGGTACCAGACTGCCAGATGGCAGTCAGGACTGTATGCAGGCCCTGAGCCATAGGTTTACCCCCAGCCTTTAGCAGTTCAGCAGGGATATCACATATGCCTGCAGCTTTCCCACTCTTCAGCTTGGAAATCGCCATCCTAACCTCTGTTAGGGTAGGAGGTTCCTCGCTGATGGGTGGGTCTAGCACAGGCACTGAGACATCGCTTGCATCCAAGCTAACTGTTGGAGGGTCTATCTGGTACCATCCGTCCATCCGCTGATCGGACTGCAGTCATCTGTGAGGAGGGCTTAGAGTTCAGTTTTCTCAGGGCTTGGTAGGCAGGGCGAAGGTCATTTACAAGAAATGGCCTTCGACCTCCTCAGCAAGATTCCTGATGAACTGTTCCTTGTCCCTTCTCAGCAGTGTCCGAGCCCTACGCACCATGGAACGACGCAAAACCTGATTCCCTAAAAAGGTAATACCGGCACTCCGTGGAAAGGAACTGGGGACCCTACCACGTACTCACTCAGGCATCACACTGAAAAATGCAATTAAATATCATCTGTCCACCGCGGGTCAACATTAACCTCCGTTAAAAAAAAATATTTTTATAATATATATATATATAATATATAATATAATATATATTATATATAATATATGTATGCATGTTTAAATTTAAATATATATTATATATAATTATAACTATAATATGATATATTATATATATTATGTGTGTTGTTGTGTGTGTGTGTGTGTGTGTTTGTGTGGTGCGTGTGCTGTGGTGTGCGTGTGCGTGTGGTGTGGTGTCGGTGCGTGTGGTGGGTGTGTGGCGTTGTGTGATGTGTGTGTGTGTTTTGTTTGTTGTGTGTGTGTGTGGGGTGTGTGTGGTGTGTGTGGTGTGTGGTGTGTGTTGTGTGTGGTGTGTGTGTGTGGTGGTGTCTGTGAGTGGAGTGTGTGGTTATATAATACCACATACTACATAATCAACCCACACCCCAACAACACACCCCACACACAACCCCCACACACCACAACACACCAAAAAAAAAAAAAAAACACACACACACACATATTTTTATATTATATTATAAAATATAATATTTAAATTATAATTTATATATTATTTATGTATGTATGTATGTATGTATTTGTATTTGTTTTGGAAATGTATTGTTTTTGAAATTGTATTAAAATATTATAATTATAATAAAATATAATAATATATATATATATATATTTTTGTGTGTTGTGTGTGTGTGTGTTTTGTGTGTGTGTTGTGTTTGGTTGTGTGTGTGTGTGTGTGTGTGTGTGTTGTGTGTGCATACTATCTACTCAATATAGGTGACCTTTTTGGTAAAAACATATCGAACCTTGCGAATGGCATCACCCCCTTTTTATTAAACTATTAAAAACGTCAAATCTCTTGGGATTATAAAATACTCGATTTCCCAATGCATAACTTTCTTGAAAAATTGGTGGTGAAATCGCACTGAAAAGCCTTAGGAGTCTCCCCGCTACGTCCCACCGTTTTAAAAACCAGGTCCTTTGGGAAAAAAACGGGACTATGGGCCTGGGGGAGGAGGGGTTTTTTGGGTTGTTTTTTGGTTTGTTTTGGTTTGGGTGTTGTGGTGTGTGTGTGTGTGTGTGTGTGTGTGTGTGTTTTGGTGTGTGTGTGTGTGTGTGTGGGGGTGTGGTGTGTGTGTGGGTGGTGGTTGTGTGTGGGTGTGCGTGGTTGTGCGGGTGGTTGTCGTGTGTTTTGGGTGGCGTGGGGTGTGTGCGTGTGCGTGTGGTGGTGTGTGGGGTGTGTGTCACATAATACACCCTTGGGGTGGGTCCTTCAGGTGCGCCCGCCCCCCCGGGCCCACCGGGTTTTAGGGGGGGCCCCCCCCAGCCCCAAGCGAAGACGCGTTGTTCGCTCTTTTATGTTTGCAAAAATGACATAAACTAATCGTGAGAGTTCCCTAATTACCCATACGTTGAGCAGCAACCCGAGCTGGATGGGATAAAAGTAAAAAAAGTTATGATAAAAAACAAAAAAATAAGTAAAGAAAAATCCAACTCAAAAAATCATTTCCCTTCGCCACAGGCCTCTTTTGAGGAATCTTGGTGGGCTGGACCGGCGCGGCGGGGGAGCACCCTTTTGGGGGTTTGGGGGTGGTGAACGCGGACCTCGGCCGTGCGTCCTCGGGGTAGTAGGGGAGTTCGCCCTGCCCGTCACCAGAGTGCGGACGCCGCCCCCTTTTTTTCCTTCGGCCCCCACTCCCCAAAAATATCTGCGTAAGGTATTTATAATAATTGGTATACATGAGATGGCGCAGAAATATAAAATACAGCCGGCTGCGGATACACCGGGGGGAATAATAGGGGGGACGCGTCGTAAAAAGGCCCAAGCAAAACAGCTGACCTCAACCCTGATACATCTTAAATTTCCCCGCATCATCATTATCAGTCCGATTTTCGGTGACTAAAAGAAAAACCCTTCCAGCACGACCCACGACCTCCATCCTGACAATGCCCTTCAGGGCCCTTAAAAAGCACAAGCCCACAAAAAGCACTTCCAGCTGGGGTTTTCAGGGGCATTTAGGGGGAAATGTATCACGTCCCCTACAGCGTAACAAGCTTTTGGAACAACCTCCTGGCACAACTTTTTCTTCATCCTTCTGATCATAAGATAGGGGGGTCATCTCCCGAGGGACATCAACCATAGAAACCCCAAGCTACATTATATGTCCTAAAAAAAGGGACTTGTGTTGAGTAGGAGTCCTTTCAAAAACGATGAGTTGTGGACAATATTTAAAAAAAAAGGGTCCTTGTGAGCTACCTTCATCTGTAATGTGAAATTAAATTACTCACCTGAGTACTTGGCCCAACTGTTGACGAAAGGGGGCTAGAGGTGCTGGCGAGGCCTTCGCTCGAAAAAAGGAGTTTTCCGTCTCCCGCGCCGTGGCTGCGGGGATGCTCTTGAAGGCAAAATTGCGGTAAGAGTGGTTTAGAAAAAGGGGTAATAAACAAAATTAAAGGATAATAAATTTTATATTGAATTGGAAAGGTTCACGACCCTATGACTACCTCCTGAATTTGTGCTTGGTGCCCTTCTATCTCTAAAATAAGTCATCGATTAGTTATTGAAACATAAAGCATAATACTTCAGATTCCGTTTTCCATAATCATTATGGCATTTTGATGTCCCCGGTGAAGTTACATTACCAAGAAATATTAAAATCAGTTTATTATCTCTTTCAATCTTAAAACACGATATGTAAAAAGGAGCTAATACTGTTTTTCCACAAATCACATGAAACAGTGAAAAGGGTAGCCAGAAGGCCATAAATGCAGTATGACCAGAAGACCCGCAGACTAACCTGATAAGCAGTAAGGCCCCGGGTCACACAGGTCAGGCTTGGGGTTAGGCCAAGGGAGGTCAAGTAGATTCGTGAGGGGGGTCGCAGCTGGTGAGGAAGTACGTCCTGCCTAAAATGGTGACCGTTTTTTTGCCCACCTGTGGTGGGGGGCCGGGAACGAAAAACAAAATGTCAGTCTGAGAATTTGTTTTTATATGAACCGTTTTAATGCATGGATTTCGCCGATGCAGTATGCCCCTTCCTATCTAATTCACAATAATAATTATTCATTATATTCGTGCTAACTTAATTACAAATCACAGAAATCATGACGTTTCACCTCCTAAGCATTAAGATATCTCATATTCATAAAAGGTCAAAAGTCATCCTGTTCTATGAACAGTTTGACATCTAGGATTTACCAAACGCCGCCGTCACTTATTAATTCGTCTAAACACTACACAATAACGTCTTTTAACTTCAAAATACAACAAATAATGGACCCCTCCCTTGGCCCCAGAATCCCCTGTCCTTCCACCTTGAAAAAGGGACAAGTCGATGGGGCGTCGACAGGGGTGGGTCGAGAGCGACACTCTTGCCGACCCACGAGCGTTCCTTCGAGGAAAGAAAAGGCAGACTATGAATGGTTTACGCTATGCAAATAAAGGAGCTACCTTTCATACATTTTTATGCATATATATGAATATATATGTTTTATATAATATATATATATATATATATATATAATATATTTTATATATATTTTGTACTAATATATATATCATAATATATAATAATATATATATATAATATATATATATATATATATAATATTATTATTTAATTCCCCGCCCGCAGCTGTAAAAAAAAAAAATAAAAAGATAAATAATTAAAAATATAGAAAAAATAATAATAAAATATATATATATTATCTATATATATTATATAATATATATATTTATATTTATATATATATATTTTATATATATTATGCTATATATTAAAAATTTTTATAATATGATATAAAATATATGCTATATAAGTTTGTTATATAGTATATCATTATAACATATATGATTAAATAATTTTTATATAATATTTTATTTATATTTTATTTATATATTATTTTTAAATTTAAAAAAAAAAATTATATTTATAAATATATAACTATATGTCAGATATATTATTAATAAATATAAATAAAACAATATAAAAATTTTTTTCTCTGTTGCTATGATATTACTATATATATAAATTAAATATTTTTATATTTTAATATATTTTATATAAATATATAATTTTTAATTTAATATTTTTATATATATAAAATAATATTGAAAAAACATTGCTTATGTATATATATATAATTTATTAAACATACACACACCCCACGTGTTGTATGTTATGTGGTGTGTGTGTGTGTTGTGTGTGTGTTTTGTGTGTTGTGTGGTGTGTGTGTGTGGTGTGTGTGTGTGTGTGTGTGGGTGTGTAAATTTTTAAAAATTGTATATAAAAATTCACATATATTATATATATCAAATATTTTTATATATAATAAAATTTTATATGTGTTTTATATATATATATATTAGTATATATATATATATTATATATATTTTAATTTATTTTTATTTTTTCTTATATATTATTTTTATATATATATATTTAAAATTATTATTATATATATCAAAATTAAATATATTTATTTATATCAATTTTAATTATATTTTATTTTAATTTATATATATGTGTGTGTTGTGGTGTGTGTGTGTGTGTGGGGGTTTTGTGTGTGTGTGTTGTGTGTGTGTTGGTGGTTGGTTTGTTGTGGGGGTTGTGTGTGTGCGGTTGTGTGTTTTTGTGGGCGTGTGTGTGTGTGTGGGTGGTGTTGGTGTTGTGTGGGTGTGGTGTTGTGTTTTGGTGTGGTGTGTGTGTGGGGGGGGGTGGTGTGGTGTGCGTGTGGTGTGGGGGTTGCGGTGTTTGTGCGTGGGGTTTTGGGGTTTTGTTTGTGTGTGTGAGCATTGTGTTTTTTGTGTGTGTTTGGTGGGGGTTTGTGTTGGGGTGTGTTGGTGTGGTTGGGGTTTGTGTGGTGTGTGTGGTGTGTGTGTTTTTGTGTTGTGTGTGTGTGTGTGTGGTGTTGTTTGTTTGTTTGTGTTTGTTTTTTATATTTTTGTTTGGTGTGGTGGGTGTGGTTGTGTGGGGTGTTGTGTTGTGTGTGTGTGTGTGTGTTGTGTGTGTGTGGTGTTTCGTTGTGTGTGTGTTTGTGTGTGTGTGTGTGTTGTTGTGTTGTACATATGTATAATACATATATATACAAACTCATACTACAAATATTATATTTAATTTTATATTTTATATAAAATTTTATTTATATATTATATTCGATCTATTTTATATAATTTATTATATACCCTTTATATTATTATTATTATTATATATATATATATATATATATACATATTTTTTTTTTGTTTTTGGGTTTTTTTTTTTTTTTGTTTTATTTTTTTTTTTTAAATTATTCTATGTGTGTGTGTGGTTGTGTTGTGTTTGTTTTGTGTGTGTGTGTTGTGTTGTGTTGTGTTTGTTGTGGTGTGTGTGTGGTGTGTTGGGGGTGCTGGTGTTGTGTGTGTGTGTGTGTGTGTGTGTGTGTGTGTTTTTGTTTTTTTTGTGTTGTGGTGTGTTTTGTGTGTTGGTTGCGTGTGCCCCTATGCAAATTATTTGTTTTAAAAAAAAATATATAATAAATATTCATATATATACATCATATACATATATATGCAATTATTTGTGGTAAATAAAATATATTATATTATATATATATATATAATATATTGGGGTGGTGGTGGTGTGTGGTGTGTGTGTGTGTGTGTTGTGTTTTTTTGTTTGTTTTTTGTGTTTTTGGTGTTTTGTTTGAATATATATAATGTTTATTTATAATTTAAATATTTATATATATAATATATATATAATTATTTTATTAAATATTTTAAATTTAAATAAAAACATAAAAAAATATTATAATTTATACATATTTTAATTTTTTATTTTGTTTTTAAGTTTTTATCCATATTTAAATTAATTCATTTTACGATTTTTTTTTGGGGGGGGTTTTTTTCCAAAAATTTTATTTAAAAAAAATTTTTTTTTTAATATTTTAATATTTTTTAAAAAAAATTTTTTTTAATGTTTTTTTAAAATTTTAGTTTTTTGGTGTTTTGGTTTTTTTTTTTTGGGGGTTTTTGTGGGTGTTTTATTTTTTTTTGAAATTTTTTTAATATTAAGAAAAATTTTTTTTTTTTTTTTTGGGGGGGGGGTTTTGGTGGGGGGGGGGGGTTTTTTTTTTGGGTGTTGGGGGGGTGTGTGGGGTTTTGGGTGTGTGGTGGGGTTGGTGGTGTTTTTTGGTGTGGGGTTTTGGGTGGTGTGTGTGTGGTGTGTTTTTTTTTTTTGGGTTTTTTTTTTTTTTTTTTTTTTTTTAATTTGCGTGGTGGGGGTGCGGGTGTTGTGTGGTTGTTTTGGTGTGTGGTGTGTTGTGGGTTTTGTTGTGTGTGTGTGTGTGTGGTGTGAGGGTGTTGTGTATCTGTAGTGTGTGTTTTTTTTAAACGTTTATTCCACTTAAATGGGCCTCTCCGTTTTATTTTTTTAAAGGTTATTTGACAGTCCCCCCCTGGCCTGTTTGGATGTCCTTCCTAATTAAATGAGTTTGAAAACCTAACACTTGTGCACGGTGGGGACTTCCCCCGCGACCTCAGGGTTTTTTTCTGTAACCACGGACTAATATATATATTATATTATATTATTATAAAATTTTTATATTATAATTTTAAAATTATATATATTTTGAATATATATATAAAATATATTAATTTAAATATATTTAATATATATAAAATATTAATATATATTATAATAATATAATATCTAATAATTATATTAAAGTTTTCAAACAAATAATAAAATATATACATATTAAAAATATATACATTGTATATATATAATATTATATATATATATATAAAATATGATTCCCTAAATAAATATTATTATAAAATTTTAAATAAAAATTTTAATATATATATATAATATTATAATATAATATAATGGAAAAATATTATTAATTATATTATATAATTTTATTAAAATAATATATATAATATATAGATATATATATATATAATTAAAATTGGAAAATAATAAATTTTAATAATATATATTTAATATAATTTAAAATAATATTTTTTTTTTTTTTTCTATATATATATATATTTTTTATTATATATTATTATATATAATATTATTGTGTTTGTTTGTGTGTTGGTTGTTGTTGTGATTGTGTGTGTGTGTGTGTGTGTGTGTATTGTGTGTGTTTGTGTGGTGTGTGTTGTGTGTGTGTGTGTGTGTTGTGTGTGGTGGGGGTGTGGTTGGTTTGTGTGTGTGGTTTTTGTGTGTGTTGTGTGTGTGTGTTGTGTGGGTGGGGTTTGGTGTGTGGTTTTGGTGTGGGTGTGTTGGGTTTTGTGTGTGTTTTTGTGGGCGTGGGGTGGTGTGTGGGTGTGTGGTGTTGTGTGTTTTGGGGTGTGTGTGTGTGTGTGTGTGTGTGGTGTGTGTGTGTGTTGGTGCGTGCGTGCGTTGACAAACCTGTACAGTGCCGGCTTTTGGGGTGGGAGTCCGACGAACCCTAAGTGTGGCCCTTTCCGGGTGGAAATGAGGGACTTCCTCTGGACCTCTTTGTTCCCGTCCAAGAGAATTCCTCAAAACTCAGGATCGGAAGCAAATTTTCTTGGCTTTGGTTCAGGGGTGTGCGTGTTTTGTATGTGCACACCACACACACACACCCACACGTATTGTATGTATATATATATATTATAATTTTATATATATATATATATATATATATATATATTTTATATATGGTGTGTGTATGTGTGTGTGTGTGTGGTGTTTTGTTGTGTGTTGTGTTTGTGTGTGTGTGGGTTGTGTGTGTGTTTTTTTTGTTGTGTGTGTGTTGTATAGTTGCATGTGTGGTTATGTGGATGTATAGATTTGTAATTTTATGTATGTATGTATATATGTTGTTATAAAATGTATGTATGATGTATATATGTATGTATGCATGTAATATGTACGAATGAGTGAAGAATGAAGGGTAGTATTTGTGTGTGGTGTGTGTGTGTGTGTGTGTGTGTTGTGGGTGTGTTGTGTGTGTGTTGTGGGGGTTTTTGTGTGTTGTGTGGTGTTGTGTGGGTGTGTGTTGGTGTTGTGTGTTGGGGGGGGTGTGGGTGAAATTTATGATTTGTTTATGGATGTAGTAGTAGGGTTGAAGAGGAAGGGGGTGTGGTATGTTGGGGGGTTGCCCCGGGGTGTGGGGGGGAAAATTTTGGGTTAATTTTTTAAAAAAATAATTTTTAATTTTAAGAAAAAATTTTTAAAAAAAAACCCAAAAAAAAAAAAAAAAAACTATTTTAAAAATATATTTTATATATTATAATAAAAATATATAAAATTAAAATTTATTATATCAAATTTCATTAAAATTTTAAATAAAAACAAAATAAAAAAACCAATTTTATTAAGGTTTGTTGGGGCTTACAAAAATCTGATTATATATATATATTAATATATTATATATTAAAAAAAAAAAAAAGGGAGGAAAATTTTTGGGGGGGGGGCAAATTAAGGGGCGGGGTTTCAGGTTTTGTGGGGTTTTTGGGTTTGGTGGGGGGTTGGTTTTTGGGGGTTGTTTTTTTTTGGTGGGGGTTTTTTTTTAAATGTGTTGTTTTTTTTGGTTGGGGGTGAATATAAAAATAATTTATAAAAATTTAAAATTAATATAAATAATATTTAAAAAAATTTTTTTAAAAAAAAAAAAACTTTTTTTTTTTTTTGGGGTTTGTGTGTTTTGGTGTGGTGTTTGTGTGTTCCGTTGGGGCAAAATTAATAAAATGTTAATTTTCCTAAAAATATTTTTGGGCGGGGGTTTTTCTTATCTGTTTTTGAATTTAAAATTTTTTAAATTTTAAAGATTTTTTAAATCTTATTTATTTTAATAAAATGTTTTATATATAATAAAAGATAAATTTTATAAAAATATTATATATATTAATATATATATAATAATATATAATATATATTTTTTTTTTTTTTTTTTTTTTTTTAGTATAAATTATAATATTATATATTTTAAAAAAATTGTTGGTTTCTTTTGGGGGTAAAAGGGGGGTGGTAAAATTAAAAAAAAAGGGGAGAATGCTTTTTAAATAAAAAAGAAAGCCTTTGACCGGGGATTCTTACTTTAAAAGAAATTTAAAAGGAAAATTTCCAAAAACCCCATTTGGGGAAAAAAATTTTTTACGGTTTTGTATAAAAACCCGTTTATAAACACAATAAACATATATAATATTTTTTATATATTTTAATAAAAAAATAATAAAAAAATATATATTTTGTATAATATATTAATATATATTATAATTATAATATAAAATTATATATTTATAATTGTTGTGTGTGTGTGTGTGTGTGGGTGTGTGTGGGGTGTGTTTTGTTTATTTTTTGTTTTTTTGTTTTAATATCAATATAAAAATATTTATTTTTATATATAAAAAATAAAAAATTAAATATATTTATATATATTATAATTAATTATAAAAATTATATTACATAAAAAAATTTTTATTTAAAAACCTATAAAATGAAATTGTGTATTTTGGGAAAAATTTATGAATATACAAAAAGAAATTTTTTACGCAAAATTAATTCTAAAAAGAAATTTAAAAAATTTTTGGTAAAATATGCTTTTAATTGTATTTGAATTGTTATTCCAACAAATTTTCAAAATTTTTTTATTTTTACAATAATAAAGAGTTTTATTATAGTAAAAAAGACAGAACAAAAACTTAAAAATTTTTTATATATATATAATATATATATATATATTATATTAATTATATATATATATATATATATATTATAGTGCAACATAATACTTGTATCTTTTGCTATAGCATAACGTATTTTTGAAGTAGATGACAATTTGTTTTTGAAAATTTTACTACAAGTCTCTAAACAGCTTGATGTTAAGCTCTCCCTTTATTCTGCATTTTTTGGGGATTTCCGGTTTTTTTCCTTTATCACAGAGCTTAAATTTTTGCCGATTTTACTACATACCTTTCCCCATTGCCCTAAGGTAGGGAACTTTTCCTGACTGTCAGTGATCGGGGCGTTCAGTATCCTGGCAACGAGGAAATTCTCTTTTTCTTTGACCAACTTCATACTATACTATTCACGAATACTCTCGAAAATTTTGAGTAATCCAAATTTTCTGCGAGTTGTCAATATATCCGGTTACGGTTACTAAATTATATCCAAAAGGGTTCAAAAGAAAAAAACGTGGTTTAAATAATTTATTTAAAAAATTATATCATTTTACTACAGATAGGTACTTAAAGGTTCTTAAAACCTAAAACTTCTTACAGAAGCTTTAAAAACCACCTAGGATGCCTTACACAACTTTTCTTGCACGAGTGCCCTTCTTGCGGGGGCCTTCTTTTGCAGGTTTTTTGACACCCTTTCTTGGGAGCGGGTTTCTTTGCGGCCCTTTTTGGGGGGATGTTTTCTTTGGCAGCTTCTTCGCACCCTTTTTGGGGCATTTTTTTCTTCACGGCCTTTTTGGGCTGGGGTTCTTAGCGCGGCCTTTTTTGCACGGGGAAAGGCTTCTTAGCGGGGGCTTTCTTGGCTGCGGGCTTCTTAGCTGGTTTGGCCCCTTCCTTTGGCCAACTTTAAAGAGCCGGAGGCACCAGCTCTTTAACCTGCTTCAGGGGACCAGAGGGAAACCTTTCTTTAGAGCCAGCTTTTTGGCGGACGCCACCTTTTTCTCATCGCCAACCCTTTAGTGGGGGCGTGTACTTCAAAATAGCCCCGGGGGGAAATCCGGTGCGCTCCTTCAGGGATTTCACCGCGGGGCAATCATGCAGCGTAGGCGACTGGGGCTTGGGACAGTTTTGCAACTTTAGGCGGGCTTGGCAGTGTGGCCTCGTGAAGAAATTTGTAAATAAATTTGCAGACATTGTCGTGAGTGCTGGCGGGCGGGTTTTTGTCGTTTTAGGAAATTTTCCCACCATATCGGGATCGCGGGGGGAATCGTAGCGATGTAAAACGCGCACCCGTTTTCGTTCAAAATTGAGGTGGGCTGCGATGTTTTTTTGTTTGTTATTTCAGTTCCCTTTTAAAATTTAAAAACCTTTAGCTAGTAAAAATTTTCTATATTTTTATTCCAAAAACCGTAGTATATAGATTTAAACTTGTTTTTGAAAAAACTTTGAACAAGTGCATCATTCCCTTTATTAAATAGGTGAACAAAGAGAGAGTAAGATGCAGATCTCGAGATATCT
>NC_051428.1:29690493-29697993 GCF_015228065.2 Penaeus monodon | reverse complement strand
TTCTTTGTCTTTTTATCTCTTCTTCTCTCCCTCATATTTTTTTTTTTTTTCATATTCTTATGTCATGTTCCAACTGCCTCTTCATCTTCACGCACTACAATGGTACGCATCTATTCCCTCCGTGTTTTGTGCCCGTGGAGTCAGAGGAAGTTGGTGGCGGGCGCGGGAGGGGGAGTTTGGGGCGCAGGCTTAACACCCGAGCTTATGTATTGCTGTTATTGCCGCTGCACCAAAATGTTGTATTAGAACAACTACTTCGGAATCCTCTCGCGCAAGGAGCAAAAAACTTTTTATTGCGTTACACACTCACTCACTCTCGCCTGACAAGTGTGTGTTTTCGTTTTTGTGTTCCACAGCCAGACTTTTTCACTATTTTCTTTGTTCAGTTTGGTTCTGCAACAGGTTTTGCACTTTTATATATATTGCATATTTGTATGTATGTATATATATATGTATATATATATATATATATATATATATATATATATATATATATATATATACATGTATATATACACACCACACACCTACACATACATACAGACGCCACAAACTCACACACACACAACACCACACACACACACACACACACCATACACACACACACACACACACAACACACACATGTACAACACACACACGACACATATATATATATATATATATATATATATATATATATATATATATATATATATATATATATATATATGTAATATGTATGTATATATGGATATATATATATGGATATATATCTATATATCTATATCTATATCTCTCTTCTCTCCTTCTCTTTTCTCTCTCTCTCTCTCTATCCTATCTCTCTCCTCTCATCTCTCTCTCTATATTATATATATATATATTATATATATATATATATATATATATATATATATATATATATATATATATATTATGTACAGATAGAAACAGGAGAGGGTCGGAATTCTTGAAGGTGAAACTGGAAGATAAGTTTGTAAGGAATGGATTTGCAGTAGCGACTGGTTTTCCAATATCATTTATGAGGAGGAAGAGTATCTTATCTCCCGAGTCCCAACAGCTAGAGGACTTGCTGCTAAGTGCACCTGGAGATAGACCTTCCACTGACAATGTCCCAAGAATATTTGTTTTGAGATAGTGATGTGATTTTTTATGAACATGCATTGCAACTGCCAGGCTGTAAGGTTTGCTCCATAATATGGTCTCCCCTAATTTACAATTACAGCTCTTTAGATGATTCTAAAAGGGCTCCTGCAACCACGCCTGGGTTTAAGAACTCACTCAAGGTACACCTGGTTTGACAAAATTCTTTATTTTTGTGCAAAGTTATCTTCCTGTTTAGACCCACTGTACAACTATCTTCATGTGTCAAGTATGGTCTGTTCGGTCACATCCAGGGCAAGGCTCTCTCTTGTTTGTTTAAAGTTGCCAAGAACTATCATTGTAGTAGAAGTCAGACATGTGGATTAGAAATCGATTCTATAGCAGAGAGCAATTTAAAAACCTAACAGTGAACCATTGTGGTTTCAATTTTTATCCGTATCATTATTCTGTTTTTTTTCCATCATATATCATGGGCGTTCATCTTGCCGAACCAACCATGGTTTATTTGTAAAAGAACATGCATTATAAGCCGCGACCCACCTTTTGACCAGCACGAAGCCAGTACTCAAATCACAAGCTGGGAACTTGCTGGGACATTAGAAAAATATTGTTACTTGTGGAACATGGTAATGAGGGATATCTTTGTCATGTGTTTTGTTATGATAGAAAATTAATGTAATAAGTCATGTATTTTGGAGAAACATAAGTCTACAAAGCCTGACCTAAGTAAGGAATACCTGGAGGATAGTTTTCGTTGCATATTACAAAAACTGCCAAAAAAAGCGTCGCAAAGAGAATTATACAGGCGAATAAATAATTAGATGAATAAATCCAAGAATAAAAGATATTAGTATCCGGCTTGGCTATCCTTGCTCAACCATAAGAGAAGGACCCCACACTCTCATCATACCCGACTAACATCTGTCTGTCGTTCCTTTCATTCTGTATTTCGCACACGCTCTTGCCTTGCGAACAATGAGTCTACAGAGAGAACTCCACCAAAGTGAACTAAAAACGACACCTCCCTACACGTGACACTCCTCCCCCTTATGACCAAGGAGGATTAAAATGTTAAAGGGTTTGCTTAGGACTGAAAAGTTGATATTGTGATTAGAACGTTTCATAAGCACGAGTGGTGCTTCATTAAGCTTGCGTGATAATGCTTGCATAAAGTTGTTGACAGACTTTTGTCGTCCTACCTGCATTTGACGTGTCTGATGTCACGGGGTTTCACCAGACATGCACGAAGAAAGTTACGATTTGCAGGGCAATTGTCAGCCTGTAAGAGAGTGTTTTTGGCTCATTTTATTACATGAAGAACGATTTTTTTATATCATTATGTCTAAAATTTACCTCAGATCTGAGTTCCCGAGTTATTTTAGAAAGTTCGCGGAAATTGTTTTTCCAAGGGGCCAGTTTTCCCAAAACCTGAACAGTTTGCGATGTTTAAAACGAGGACCGCGGCAGAACCGATTCTTTAGAGCCGTTACATTTAAATTTCCCTGCGTTCATCCAAAACCATAATTGTTATTATTATTTATTTATTTATTTATTATTATTATTGTTGTTATTATTTTTATTATTATTATTTTTATTATTTTATTATTATTATTATTATTATATTATTATTTTTTATTATTATATTATTATTATTATTTTTAATTCTTTTTTTTCTTTAGATTTGCTAATTAAATCAAACACCGAGTCCTACCAGCGACCTAGGGTGATTGAAGTTGAGGCAAATGGAACACTAACAGAAATATGCTCACAACTTCTGCAGCAGGTTCCTTGAGGTATAGCAAAAAGCACTACATTACCTCATTATACTCTTCCTTTGTCCATTTAAGTCTTGTTTTCTTTTTTATTTTTAGTACAAGATGGCCGAACCGCAGAGCCAGGGGTGAGAACTATCCCGCCTAGTTTAAACCTGGGGGATTTTGATAAATGGAAGAGTTAGACTTGCTGCCCGGGGGGTGCGCCTCTTGTTGATCCGGGGGAGGGGGCGACAGCTTCATCACCCTTCTTCCTATTCCTTAAAACGGGATACATTTCACCCCATGCCAAAGCGGGACCCCCCAACCCAATTACCAACTGGGCTTTCCAGTCCCTGTGAGTACGGTGTTTGACGCCCCCCTCGACGCCCCCGGGGCACAAGTAGCCTACTAAATCTGCATGATTTCCCCCCAGGGGGGTATTTGTTTAGGCAATCATTGTTGTGGTTCCCAACCCCCTCACTCCACGATAGACTCCCCCTCTGTATCTAGGGGTTTTATTTACCCAGAAATTTTGTAAATCAGCGTGCGCTCATACACGGCGCGGGTGATGCGTGTGCACATTTTAAAAATGTAATTTTTTTTTTTTTTTTTTTTTTTTTTTTTTATTCATTTTTATACAATGGATTTTCTTGGGTGCATATGTCTGCGATTTTGCTCACGTGTGTCAGCGCTGTGATCGGCTGAAACCCGGGGTCCATACCCCCGTACGCCCCGCCCCGCAGTGACCTCCCGGCGACAGTTTTCAATTTTCTCGCCTGGGGGAGAGGCCGAGGATGAAGGCCGACAGTTACCTTTTACTAACCCGGCCCCCGTATAAAACTTTAGTAGGTACATGGTCCACGGGGCTCCAGGGTCAAAAAAGGGGGGGACACAGCGCACAACATAGCCCCACCTTTACCAATAACACGGGCACATCTTTGGCAAAATTCCTTTACCCGGAGAAGGCTTTTGATTGGGAAGTCCCCTGCAATTTAGGAGAGCCTGATCCAAAAAGGAAACAGAGGTAAATCCTGGCTTGGATAGTGATTTTACGAATAAACAGCCAAGTCAAATTCCAAAGGCACCATCACAGCACATGCCCTAGAGAAGGAAAGCCACAGGGTGGGGGTTTTCAGTCCACCCTTTTTTAAAACCTTGTCTGTATCCTCAACAAAACCTCCCAGTGGGGGGCAAAATCATCTCCCCATGCAAAAGATCTTGCTATCATCTCCATGGACCATACTGCCTAAAAAAAGCCCAGCGTTGTCTGGAACCCGGTATCCGAGGAGTGTTGCAGGACATGACTAAAGATCTCTGCAGCCAAATCCAAAGCCATGGCTCTGAGACAGAGAGATTCAAGGCACAAGTCTGAAATCCAGGAATAGCTTGGAGGGGGTTCAGGACTACCTGTACCTTGGGATAAGGATAGACCGGACCCTCTCCTTCCACACGGATGTCCAGTACCTGGTTGACCGAACAAAATCAAGACAGTCTGTCATGAGAGCAATGAGTGGAAGACGCATAGGGGCCAGACACAGAGTACTAAATCATTCTATGTACATGCTGTCGGGCCCCATGTAGACTATGGCCTCCCTCGCTCTGATTGGGCATTAAGAGAAAACATAAAGACCAACTGGAGACAGCCCCAAAAACGAAGCCGCCAGGGTCATTCTGGGTGCCCCAAGGTGGGCGAAGGTCCTCAACCTCCTTGTGGAGGCAAACCTTCTCCCCTTGGCCTCACAAATTGACCTTTTATCAAAGGTCATCCAGGCTCCCAGGAACACAAGCCTAAAAACATAAAATAGTCAGACCCCTAGAACAGGAAAACAAGCTGTTTGCAAACAACTCCGGCTGCCCTCACACATCCGGGGTGTTATACGCCACCCAGCTCAAAGAACATACTGGCCAAAGGGCAATGGACTCCCCTCACCCTGACTTTGTCGAAGCTCCGCCGTGGGCACAAACCTCGATAGAGTTCTCGGTCATGAGACTGGCAAGCAAAAAGAACGAATACTGTATGCCTAGCCTAAAGGCAGAAACCCAGAGGGCTTCGCAGCAAGGGATGCCACAAAATCCATGAGGGTAACAGACAACGCCTCCTCGCTACAGGCAGAGGCAGTTGCTATCATGGGAGCACTGAGCCACGCGTCCGTGAGGGAAGGACACGTCGACTGTCTTCAGCAGCGTCACCCACTGACAACATCTACCTTCTGACTACCATCCTCACACTGGCACCGAGGATTCTTGCACAGGGTAGAAAAATTATCATAAACTGGTTCCCACCACATAGGGATCAGAGGTAAAGAGCTTGCTGACAGATTAGCCGAAGTTTTGGGAGGGGTATGCCCCCTAATCCCATTGATAATACATCAAGCCGAAAATTACTTAGGAGGAAGTGTACGGTGACGGCCACCTCCTTCCTCCTGCAGCTTCACAGAGAGGAAACGAGATCCTCCCCCCGGCCAGCTTTACTCAGATGCCACAGGCTATGAACCAATGGCACTCTCTGAAATAAACAACAGAAGGTACCGAAGTCATTCTGCACAGAATGCGCCTAGGTTACCACTGTGCATGGCAGGTCATACAAACCATAGAACGTGAAGAGAGGTGTTTGCAGCATTGCGGCGAGCCGAACGCCACACTTGTACATTACTTGGAGAATTGCCTGCACACGCATTCCTAAGACAAGGCCCGCAGAACACAGCCGTCGTGCTGGTAAAGAGATTAATCGAGATGCTTACACCACGCTACAGGAGCGCCTGCTGGCAATCCCCCCGCCACGGTAAGCACCAAGCTGACACAGGCCGGCCATAAGTGAAAGGCCCAGGCGAAGCCAGAACTTCGCAAATCTCAAGCAGAGCAGCAGCAGTCCACGGGGCGTCGAGTGCTGCGTCAAACACCGTGCCCGCGGGGACGTGTAAATGCCAGTTGAGATTGGCGCGGGAGTCCAGCTTCTTCGCAGTGAGGCTAAAATGTATCCTGCTTCTGAAGTGAGAGTAGGAAGTGGGTGATGAAGCGTCCCCCGTCACACGATCAAAAAGGGCGCACCCCCCATGGCAGAACTAAGCCCTGACTCTTCCTTTTATCAAAATCCGCCAGGTTACTAGGACGGGATAGTTCTCACCCCTGGCTCTGCGGTTGGGCCATCTTGTACTAACAATCAAAAAAACAGACTTAAATGGACAAGGGAAGAGTATAATGAGGTAATGTACTGCTTTTGTTTATATATATATATATATATTTTTAATATATATATTTTTATATTTTTTATATATATATATATATATATATATATATGGTTTGTGTTGTTTTTGTTTTGGTGTGTGTGGTGTGTGTGTGTGTGTGTACGTGTGTGTGTGTGTGTGTGTGTGTGTGTGTGTGTGTTTGTTTTATGTATATATATATATTTAAAATTATATTATTATAATATATATAAAAGATATATATTTATATTTATAATATATTTTAATATATATTATGTGTGTGTGTTTTGTGTGTGGTGTGTGTATACACACACACACACATGGGTCCATATCTGTGTGTGTACACACACACGCGCACACACACACGCACACACACACCCCACACCTTTTTTTTTTTTTTTTTTTTTCATGTTTGAGCGGCCGTGGTCACAGCATGATATTTTAAATTTTAGTTTTCATGTTGTGATGATCTTGGAGTGGTAAGTGGTAGGGTCCCAGTTCCTTTCCACGGAGGTGCCGGTGTTACCTTTTAGGTAATCATTCTCTCTGTTTATCCGGGCTTGGGACCAGCACTGACTTGGGTTGCATGCCCACCCAGTGGCTAGGTAGGCAATCGAGGGGAAGTTCCTTGCCCCAAAGGGGTCAACGCGCCGGCCGGTGTGGGGATACACACGTACACCATGTGTGTGTGTGTGTGTGTGTGTTTGCATATGTTTTATATATATCCATGTATGAGTGCTGGGGCAATTTACCTAGCAACTCCCCCTAGTTTTACAGGATTCATTCTAAAGCCTCATCAACTCACCCCGCTTACCTTGTAATCTTGAACGACTTTTTCCTTTGGTTCCAGGTAGCTTCTCTGTCCCTTTTTTATAAATATTTTTCGGCAATTGTTCCCAAGTTGTTAACCAGTTGCGTGCCACCTCAAAAACTCAGCAATACTCGCGCAATACTCGGCCTATGCCCTCAGTATTGTGTAAAAATTGACTATTCATGGAGTGGCCATTATCATTTTCCTGTTGTCATTCCCCCTCACTATACTATCCCTTTGTTTAAAAAAACCCAAATAATTCAAGCTCAAAATTCCTACTGCTACCAGACCCGATTAGAGTACCTGCTGACCATTCTGTGTTAACAAACATTTCCTTGCATCTTTGAAGTGAATGGCAAGGGATTTTGCACGTAAATATCAATCATGTTGTGAACACATTATTTTTCTGTGTCGTTTCGCGTGTTCAAGCTTAAGAATTATGTCTGAGTGGTAGAATCGTGCACTTTTTCCTCCTTCTGACAGGAAAGAAAGTCACGTTTTTCTCCCTCTAACTTCTCTTGCCCCATATTCTCCTCGCGCTCCGCTCCCGGTGCACGCAAAAACACACTACTAAGTGCGATGACACGATTATGTTTTTTTTTTTTTTTTTTTTTTTTTCACAAAATCT
>NC_051428.1:29658695-29683695 GCF_015228065.2 Penaeus monodon | reverse complement strand
GACGGGAGGGAGAGGGGAGAAAGGGGAGAGAGAGAGGGGAAAAGAGGGGAGAGAAAGAGAGAGGGAGAGAGAAAAAAGTAAAGAGAGAGAGAGAGAATGAGAGAGAAGAGAGAAAAGAAAAAAGTAAAAGAGGAGAGAGAGAAAAAAGAGAGAGAGAGAGAGGGAAGTTTTTCCCCCCCAAAATACAGACAAAACAGCCCAAAATTTGTTTGAAAAAAAAACACTTGCCCCCTCCTACCAAGCCCCCCAAGGAAAGGACAGCCCAAAACTGAAGCAGAGAAGAGATCCCGAAAAACCCTTTATCTTTTTACAGATGACCTAATCATTATTGCATTAATGAACATTTTTGTGATGAGTCTTATAATGGGAAATGATGTCCCCATGACTTCTATTCATGAAAAAAAAAGACTGCAAAGTGTTTCCAGCTTTTGTCTTTCCTGAAGTCACAACTTTATGAAAAACCAAAAATAAAAAATTTTTCTTTTTTCTTTCTTTTTGGAAATGGCCCAACTTTGCACCATCGGGGAACGAAAACCTCCCGAAAGGGCCGTTAAAACCCAAAAATGCAAAAAGGACAACCCACAGAAAATTTTGTTTCGGGAAACCCCCAAATTTCCCTTTTCTTTATTTTTTTAACCTTTTCTTGCGGACTTTGTGATCCCCCGGGAATTTCCCGTTTTGTTGCCTCTTGATACCCCCGGCGACGAGAGGGAGCGTGCGACGCCATGGAAGGGGGGGGGGCCATGCGGGTTTGGGAAGGGGGTGGGGGGTTGAAGGAGGATTGTGGGGGGGAAACCTCGTACCACGGACCAATTAGCCCCCATTTGGCCCAATTTGGGCTGCATCGGCGACACGGGGTTACTACCCCCCCCTATCTCAACCCCGGGGCTGTGTAGCCTTGGGCGGGGATTTTAGGGCCTTAAATTCTCTTTTTTAAAAACATTTTTTTTTTTTCAAGTTATAAAATCAATGATCCACGATCGTTGTTAACTTAGCGATCCGTGTCGTCCTGGTAACGGGTTTTGCACAAAAATTGCAAATGTTAGAGGAGGGGTTTGAAAAGCGGGGCCCAAGGCACTCGACGCCTCGCGCCCAGATGTCCCACTCCCCCACCCGACTTCTGACCTTGACCGCTATCCCCGGGCCCCAATATGCCCCCGGCCGCGCCTATGCTGCCACGTGGGGTCAGAGGGACCCCTTTCGCTTTCAGCCCCGGCCCAAATTAGGTTTTTATCACAGTGATAATAAAAAAGGAATAAAAGATAAGGGGAAAAATTGGGGTTTTTTTCTTTGCCCCTTTGAAAACCCGTGGCTACAAAATGGGGGGGGGGGGGGGAAAACCGTTAGGAAATAATGGGAAAAGTTTTTATAAATTTTTCCCAAAGGGAAACACATAAAACACAAAACACACACACACACACACCCACACAAAACCCACAAAACAACACACAACACACACACACACACACACACACATATAATATATAAAATAATAATTTATTATAATATAATATAAAATGAAAATAAAAAGTTTTTATATAAATATAATAATAGAAAATAATAACAGTATTAATTTTATATATATATATATAAATAAAACTGTATAAAATTTTATATTTTAATTTTAATAAATATAAAATTTTTATATATATATGAAATTATTATAATATAAAATATAGAAACCCTTTAATGGGGTTTTGTGTGCAAATGTGTAATATTAAAATTATAAAATAATATATATATAAAATTATAATTTTTATAAAGTATTATATATATATGTAAAATTATATATAATATATAATAAAAATATATATATATAATATAAAATTTAATATTATTTTTTAAAGTATATATAATATAATATATATATATAAAATATATACATAGGTAGATGTATGTGGGGGAGGGTAATAAATTATATATAAATAATTATTTTAATATTATAAATATATTATATATTTTATTACACACATATAAACAAAAATTTTAACATGTGTATAATATATATATATATATATAATATATATATATATATATATGTGGGTGTGTGTGTGTGGGTGTGGGGTGTTTTGTGTGTGTTTTGTGTGTGTGTTTTGGTTGTGTTGTTGTGGGGTTTTTTTTGGTGTGTGTGTTTTTGTGTGTTTTGTGGTGTTTTGGTGGTTTTGAAAGGTGTTTGTGCGGGTGTGGTGTGTGTGTTTTGTGGGTGTGGGGGTTGTGTGGGTTGGTGTGGGGTTTGTTTGGTGTGTGTGTTTGGTGTTGTGTGTGTGTGCATGAATTGTTGTGCATGAATGTGTGTGTGGTGTGTGTGGTGTGTTGTGTTTTTGGGGGTTTGGGGGGGGTGTGTGTGTGGGTTTTTGGGTGTGTGTGTGTAAATGGTTGTTTTTTGGTGTGTGTGTGTGTGTGGGGTGTGTGTGGGGGTTGGGGTGTGTGTGTGGTGGGGTGTGTGTGAACACCACACACAACATGGGTATGAACATAAAAAATGAGAGAAAAATCGAAAGAGGGGAGAGAAAAAAGAGGGGAGAGAGAGAGAGGGGGACAGACAGACAGACGGGAAGACAGACAGACGACGGGACAGCCAGGGGACAGAAAAACAAAAAAAATAATAAACCCAAAGATTGAGAAGGGGTTAATTGTTTAAAAGAAAGAATTGCATTTCTATATTTTTCCAGTATGTCCAATACTGCGGCGAGTTCGGGGTTTATTATCTGTGTCGTGATTTTAATATAAGTTTTATGGCTTTTTATTAAATTTGATTTGCGCAAAAAGCTTTTAAAGATAATTTAACTCCCCAAACATTACTCTTTTTGAAAAATTAATACGGATTAATTCCCAAAGGGGGAAAAAAAAAATTACTTTTTTTTTTGGGAACCCATAAAATTTGTAACACTGGATTTTTAAATACAACAATTTTCCGGCCACAAAAGGGACACTTTCGAGTTGCTGAAAAAATAATGTCTACAAATTTTTAAATTGTGTGAAAATTTTGGTTTTTATACTAGAATCATGGGGGAAGGGGAAAGGGTGATATAAAACCGCTCTTAAAGGGACAGAAAAAAGGGAAGGGGAAAGGAGGGGGGGAGGCGACTGGGAGAAAAAAAAGAAAAAAGAAAATTTTTAAAAGAGGGAAACAGGAAAATAAAAAAAAAATAAGATAACCAAAAAACATCTCCACCCAAAAAAAAAATGAATGTTAAGAGAAGAGCTTTTAAAAACAGCACGGGACTAAAGGGAGCGGGCTAACCCAAATCCCTCCCACTTTTAAACAAAAACCCAAACACATTGGGCAAAGAAAATATTGAAAAAAAACCAGAAAGAAAATAAAAAAGAAAAGCAAGGAGGAAAAGAAAAAAGGGAAAAAGGAAGCACTCAGAAACCGACAAACAACCCAAATAAACCCCCCGGGGAAAATCTCTCTCAGGGGGGCATTTTTCCAAGGGGGGGGGGAGACAACACCGGGAAGCTTTTTCCCTTTTGGGCCTTTAAAGCCCCCCCCTGCCCCCCCTGCCCCCGGGAAGGTTTTTTTCAAAAAACCTTTTTGTTTAGGGCCGGGGGAGCTCACAAAAGGCTTTGGGTTATGATAGTGCCCATTCCCCCTTACCCTTCCTTCTTCCCCCCTTCCCCTTCGGCCCCTTTCCCTTATTTTTCCCCTCTTTCCCCTACCCTTCCCTTTTTCCCTTTCCCCTTTTCCCCCCTTTGTTTTCACCCCCCCCTCTTCTTTTTTTTTTTTCTTTTCTCTCCCCCTATTTTAGCTTTCCTTCCTCCCCCCTTTTTCCTTGTCCCCTCCCCCCTTTTCCCCTCTCTTCAGTGAATTTTTGTCTTGGTTTTAGTTGTTTTTCTCGTGCTTTATTTTTTTTTTTACTAAAAAAAGGGTTTTGCACCCAGTACTGTATGCATAAGCGTGGGTATATGGCTTTTATGAAAAATAGAAAAAGCTAAAAATAATGAAATGATACAGAAAATCATTTCTGACCTTTTCAAAATTTTTTTCTTTATTATTCCTTTTTATTATATTTTCCCCGGCAAATGATACCAGTTGAATTAAAATTGGATTATGTTTTTTTTTATAAATTTTCTTTTTTCACTACTGTATCATATTACCCATGCTATTTTGATTATAATTTTTATTATTAAAAATTATTGTGGGGTTGTCGTTTCTGTTTTTATCATTATTATTTTAAATTAAAATTTTTTTTTTTTTATTTTTATTATTTTATTATTATTTAAATTTTTAGCATTATTTTTTGTCTACCATTATTATAATCTTTGGGAATGTTTTTATGGGTTTTTATTTTTTTTATTTATTATTATTATTATTTATTTTATTTTATTATTTTTTATTATTTTTATTAAATTTTTATTATTATTTTTTTTATTTTTTTATATTATTATTATTATAGTTGTTTGTATATCATTTTTATTAATCGGTTTTTGTATCATATTACACACAAAAGACACACACACACACAAAACACACAAAACACAACACACACCCACACACACACACACACAACACACCAAAACACACAACACACAAATTATTATAAAATTATTTAGAATATATATATATTATATATATATTTTCTGGTAAGATCAGAGTTTAGTGGCGAAAGGAAAGGTGGGAGAGGGGCCACGGCTGCCAAATAGGAAACATACCGTTATTGGGTGATATATTGTGTGTGTATGCATTGCCCAAGGCCCCGGTGGGCCCAAAAGGAAATTTGGAACATCGGACTCAAGACGGGCACGACGGCAATCGAGTTCGAGGGTTCGAGTCACCCGGGGCCCGGGCCCTGTTCCTTGGGGGAAGGAACTTCACCTCGATTTCCTACCTAGCCCCTGGGTGGGCCCGCCAGCCCAAGTCAGTGTGGTCCCCAAGGGCCCCGGGAAAAATAGAGAGAAGGGTTTCCTAAAAAGGGAAAAACCGGCAGGGCAGCGCCATTCACACGCTTAGATTATTTTGGAAAGGGGGTCAAAACCTTTTAATAAAATATAACAACTAATCATTTTCACAATTAGTTTACTAAAATTTTAATATTTCTAAACCCTGGGTTTTTACTATTTCAAACCCGGGGGTGAGTTTTATAGTTACAAAGTTGCCAAGTACTTTCTATTTTTTATAATACATAAATTGTACAATGATTTCTGTGGGAAATGATATCTACATTTATAAAATAATTGTTTGATACGTACGCATAGCGGGAACAGTCAAAGGCCCCTTTAAAAAGTCTCCAAAACAGTTTCCCCTTTTGTACGTGTTTCAGGGGCCCTTTTTAAACTCCCCGAACTGCCCTACCCCAACCCCTGTGGCCCCCTTGTGAGGCCACCCCCTCCCTACATCTACTAACAAAAAGGATCCCAAAGGGGGCCCCCTTTTCGCGGCCTACGGGGGTTTAAAACCCTTAACCCCAGGGTTTGGGTTTTTGGCCCTCTTGGAGGGATGAAAATTGGTTCACAAACCCCTGATCCAGCGGGTACACTCCCCCCTTGATTGGGCACGGGTGTACAAGCAAAACAAAACTGTTTTCACGGCGCTCCATAATAGTATAGTCCTAGTCCTGGCATTAGGGGCCCCCGGTTTGGCCCAAAAAGGTTTGACGTCGGACTCAAGGGGCTGTCACGACGGCAACTGAGTCGAGGGTTCGAGGGCCCCCGACCCCGGGGTTGTTTCCCCTTTGTCAAGGACCTTCACCTCGATTGCCCGCCTAGCCCCTGGATGGCCAAGCCCGCTCAAGTCAGTGCCGGGTAAATGAGTGGTGACTCGATAAAAAAAAAAGGGGGGAAGGCAATGGCAAACCACCCCTCTAAATTTCTAAGGGAAAAAACAGGGGAAACCCAAAGATCGTCAAGGCCGCGGTGGCCGAAAGGTTTGAGCGCGGACCTCAAGGGCTGTTTACGACGGCAATTTTGAATTCGAGGGTTCGAGTCAACCCACCCCCCGCGTTGGGTTTCCTTGGGGGAAGGAACTCACCTTTATTGGGGCCACCTAGCCACTGGGAGGCCAAAGCCAGCCCAAGTCAAGTGCTGGTCCCAAAACCCGGATAAATAGAGAGAAAATTACCCCAAAAAAAAGGGACCACCGGCACTCTCCTGGGAAAAGGGAAATGGGGAAAACCCCACCACGTACTCCTCCCAAAAGCACACAACATGAAAATACAAAAGTATAAAGCTGTGGGCCCCGGCGGTCAGACTGAAACCCACCCTTAAAAAAGAAGAAAAACCCGGCATTTTTCGCCGCCATCTTTTTTTTTTTTTTTTTTTTTTTTTTTTTTAAATTTCCCTTCCCAAATGGGTTTTGGGGAAAAAAAAAACATATATTTTTTTTCATCCCCAGAACATAGACAGCTTTAAACCTTATTTTTTAAAAACCCCTTCCTTTTTTTATGAGTTCATCAGTAACAATAGGGGGAAAAAACCAATTTTCCCTATTTCCCCAAAAATTTAAAAAATTTGTTAAATTGAAACCTATTTTATGCTTCCCTACAAGGGAAAAAAATCCCCGTCCCCAGTCACAGGGGGAAATTTCAACCCCCTGTAACCAAAGTGGGTTTTCCCCCCGAAACCCTTGGGCCCCCGAGATAAAAAAAAAAAATCTCCAGGAATCAGCCCAAAACAGTGTGTGTTATGGCGCTGTAGGGTCTACTGTATAATACCAGATTTAGAATAGGGAAAACTCAGGCAGGGATGACAACCACAAAAAAAACAGCAAAAGAAAAAAAAAATTATGTTACAATTGGTAACAATTTGTTTCCCGCGTTGCAAATTTGTTTGCAGGGAAATTTGGCTGAAAAAATTGAAGTCTTTGCGAAGGGTTCATCTATAGGTTTTCTTACTACCCTTTCCCTTTAAAATGGCCCACGCAAAATGGCCCCCCTTTACTAAGCCCCCTTCCCCGTACCAGCGAACCCCCACAAATAGAGATCACTTGCACTTGAATGGGCAAATATTTAAAAACCGGACCCCTGTATCGATGGACGTCAGTCAAAGGGGACCAGGGCCTTTAGGGAGTTGGGGGGGCATCAGCAAGTCAGGACACAACTTTTCCCTAAAATGTCCGATGCACGTGAAGTCATCAGAGAACAGCAGCTTTTAAACGGCAGGAAAATCTGATCACACATGTTTCAGGATCTGCAACACAAGGTACGGCAAAAGAAAAAGGAACAGAGAACTTTCCCGAGCATGGGCAAAGAAAATGCATCAACCCAAAATATCCCCGGGGTGCTCATTTTAAGCAGAAACTTATGATCATTAATCAGACCCACAAGCATAGTGGGAAAAAACCATATTAACTTGAAGTCTTTAAACCAAGACGTTTTGCTCAGTAGCTAAACATAGCAGGGATACCTCTAAAATGTTTAAAAGTCTTACTTGTTTAAACCTACCGCTCTATTTCCTTTTGCCCTTTTTTCAATAGTACTCATTACTCCTTGGGGCACATTGCAAAATGCTTTCTGGGGCCCCCAAGGCCCCCTTTTTAGCGGACCCTGTGCTTAAACCTCAAAATTTGAGGGCCATCCCTTTTCCCATCAAAATTTAGTGTCCACTGCAATTGCCCCCCACGTCTTTGGGTGCGGGTTACGTACAGGGGTTTTTTTATTTTTTTTTTTATTTTTTTTTTTTTTTTCTTTTTTTCACCCCAAAGGGCCCCCTATTTTTTTCAGTACACGAGGAAACTGGGTTTTTTTCCTCACCACCCGAAGACACATTTTTTTTACTTTGCCATAAAGAAGACCCTTTATTTTCCCCACACAGAGGGCCCATTTTTTTCCTCCCCCACATTGGGCCCCATTAATTTTTCCCAGCACATTTAGGGAAACCCCTTTTTTTATCAGCACAAAAGGACCCCTTATTTTCCAAACACAAGAGGACCCGGTTTTTTCCTCAGCAAATGAGGACCCGTTATTTCCCCAGCACATGAGGACCCGTTATTTTCCCCCAGCACATGAAAGGGCCCTTTTTTTTCGACCCGAGGACCCGTTATTTTCCTTGCACAAGAGGACCCGTTATTTTTCCCCAGCACATGAGGAGCCTTTTTTTTCCCCCAGCACAAGGGGACCCCTTTTTTTTCCTCAGCACACCCCCAGAAACCCCTTATTTTCCTCAGGGACAGGGGGACCCCTTATTTTTCCCCGAAAATGGGGGACCCGTTAATTTTTCCCCAGCCCCATGAGGACCCGTTTTCTTCCTCAGCACAAGGACCCCCTTATTTTCCTCAGCACAAGAGGGCCTTTATTTTCCTCACACAAGAGGACCCGTTATTTTTCAGCAAAGAGGACCCCTTATTTTTCCCCAGCCCCAAGAGGGCCCGTTATTTTCCTCCAAACACAAGAGGGAACCCCTTTTTTCCCTTTGAAAAGGGGGACGGTTTTTTTATAGCACAAGGACCCCTTTTTCCCCCACCAATGAGGCCGATATTTACCCCATCACATAAACCCCATCATTTCCCTCACCATTAAGGAGTAAAATTCTTTTGTTTGCCCCATAAACCTTTCCCCAAATTTTTACCCGTCCCTGCATTGGGTTTAAAGATCTATTTAAACCGAAGATTAACTAACACGTTGACCCCCGGGACGTCAAGTAGCTCAGAAAGTGATTTTAGCCTTGCCTGCAAGGTACGTGAGTTCTAGGGATTCCCCAAACCCCCCATGCAAACAAAAACAAAAACCAAGGATATTTTTCTCACTTGTTTTGGGCTTAGTATAATTTTGGGTTTACCTACCCTGCCCGAGCGGTATAACCCTTGGGAAAAAACCTTTTTGCCAAAAGGGCTGCAAGGATTTTTGCAAACCCCATTTGGGGTCCAAAAAAACCCAGGGTGTGGGGAAAAAATTCCCTTCAATTCTTCTTTATTTTTGGGGGGACCTTGAAATATATCCCAGTTGTGCTCAAAATTCCAGAAAATTAAAACCCCCCTCCCCATTGCAAAAGGGAAAGGTTTCAGTCCGGGATTTCTTGTTTCCCTTTCTTTTTCATGTTTACTTTCTTACCTTTTTTTTTATCTTATTTTCGTCATGAATGTTTGATTAAACCTAGGACCACCCTTCCCAAAACGGGCCTTTTATTGGTCAAAGGGGGGGCAAAGAATCTATGAGCTTTGATAAAGGTCTTTCTAAAATAAAGGTTTTTTTGTTTCATGTGGACTTCGCGGGGACATGAATGAAAATTGCAGGTATCTTTAACTAAAATTTTATTACTTTTTGTGCTTTAAAATTTTTGGTTTTTTGGACACGAAAAAAACATTCAGAGGGGGCCTTTTCCTGATTTTATAAACCCCCTTTTTTGCACCTAGGAACTCTTTGCCTCGAGCCCTTTTTTTTTTTTTTTTTTTTTTTTTTTTTATTCTAGTTGGTTTTTAAAGTTGGTTTGTTCAACGATATGAAGGGGTGTCATGGGAAAACATTTGGGTTTCGTTTAGCATGAGTCATCTTTAAAAATGTTTACATTTTTTTGTTTAAAAGGGAAACCCAAATTTTGAGGAAAAACATTTATGATGCTTAAATGACCCCGAAAAATTTTTACTTTTTAGGTGATTTTTAAAGCTCAACCCCCCAAAACTGGCCCCCAAATTTTGTGCCCCAAAATGACCGGGGCATGGCATTTCTGCATTAAATTTTTCAGATTTTAGTCGGGGGGAGGAATTTAAACAAAGGTGCCACTCACAGGAAATGTTATTTTTCAGATCATTTATGGGGGGTGCTTTACCCCGCATTTGGGGATGGAAGCGATTTGGGGTGGTAGCCTAGATAGTGTTAAGTGCTTGCATGCCCTTTTCGCTTGCAGCTTCCCCCCCTGGGGTAGCCCAGTGCGAAAAAGGGAGCAGTTCTGGCCCTAAGCTCCCCGCCCGGTCACAGCCTTTTCCATCCCCCTCCAAAACTTTCTGGGCCTATACATAAAAAAGGTACCAAAAAACCGGCACTCTCCGTGGAAAGGAACTGGGGACCCTACCACGTACTCACTCCAAGAGCATCACAACATGAAAACTACAATTAAGTATCATGCTGTGACCACGGCGGCTCAGACATGAACCTACCGTTAAAAGAAGAAGAAGTCCTGGCATTAATCGCCGCCATCATTTTTTTTTTTTTTTTTTTTTTTTTTTTTTTATACATCACTTCCGAAATGGGTTGGAGAAAAAATACATATATTCCTTTTTTCATCACAGATACATAGCACAGCTTGAATCCTATATTTTCTAATATCCCTTCCTTTTTTCATGAGTTCATCAGTAACAATAGGGGCAAAACCTATTATCATATTTCCCAAGAATTAACAATTAGTTATAATGTGATCCTCATCTATATTGCTGCCGTACAAGGGAAAAACTCCACGTCCCCAGTCACAGGGAGAGAATACAACCCCCTGTATACACAAAGTGGATTCCTCCCCAGAACATTGGGCCGCCGAGATAAAAAAAAAAACTCTCCAGGACTCAGCAATACAGTGTGTGTTATGGCGCTGTAGGCTCTACTGTATATATACCAGGATCAGAATACTGGAAATCATTCAGGCAGAGATGACAACCACAACAACAACAGCAACAAGAAAAAACATTATGCCTTACACTTGGTAACAATCGTTTCTGCGCTGCAAATTTGTTTGCAGTGAATTGGCTGAACAATCATCTGAAGATCTTTGTCGAAGGGTTCATCTATAGGTTTTCTCTACTACTTTCATTAAGATGCCGACGCAACATGGCCCCATTCACTAAGCACCTTCACGTACCAGTCGAACACTCATCAAATAGAGATCACTATGCACTTGAATGTCAAATATTAAGACAGGATCCTCTGCTATCGATGGACGTCAGTCAAGGAGACCAGGACCTTCAGGCAGTGGGGTGGACATCAGCAAGTCAGGACACAACTTTCCATAACATCGTCCGATCGCACAGTGAAGTCATCAGAGAACAGTCAGTCTGGTAATCTGGCAGGAACTCTGCATCACATCATGTTATCAGGATCTGCAACAGCAAGGATACGGCAGAGAAACGGAACAGAGAATCTTTCACGAGCATGGGCAAAGAAACATGCATCAACCAAGATATCCCTGGAGTGCTCATATATAAGCAGAAACTTATGATCATTAATCAGACCCATCAAGCATAGTGGAACAAATCCATATTAACTTGAAGTCTTAATCCAAGATCGTTTATGCTCAGTAGCTAAACATAGCATGTATACCTCTATAATGTACAATGTGCTTACTTGCTAATCACTACCGCTCTATTTCCCTTTTGCCGTTGTTTCAATATGCTACTCATTACTCCTTGTGCACATTGCAAAATGCTTTCTGGGCCTCCACGGCCCATTTCCATGCGTACCCTGTGCTTATAACCTCAAATTTTGAGGAGCCATCCCTTTTCCCATCATATGAGTGTCCACTGCAATTGCCTCACCTCGTTTGATGCGTGGTTACGTACAGGGTGTTTATTTATTTTATTTTTTTATTTTTTATTTTCTTTTCTTTTTTTCACCCAAGGACCCTCTATTTTTCTCAGTACACGAGGATCCGTTATTTTCCTCACCACATGAAGACACATTATTTTACTCGCCATATGAGGACCCGTTATTTTCCTCAGCACAAGAGGACCCGTTATTTTCCTCAGCACATGAGGAGCCGTTATTTTCCTCAGCACATGAGGACCCGTTATTTTCCTCAGCACATGAGGACCCGTTATTTTCCTCAGCACAAGAGGACCCGTTATCTTCCTCAGCACATGAGGACCCGTTATTTTCCTCAGCACAAGAGGACCCGTTATTTTCCTCAGCACATGAGGACCCGTTATTTTCCTCAGCACAAGAGGACCCGTTATTTTCCTCAGCACAAGAGGACCCGTTATTTTCCTCACCACATGAGGACCCGATATTTACCTCATCACATATAACGCATCATTTCCCTCACCATCTAAGGAGTCATATTCTTTCTTGTTTGCCTCATAAACCTTTCCACATTTTCACCGCGTCCCTGCATGGTTACATGATCTATTAACCTGAAGATCTAACTAACACAGTTGACCCACGTACGTCAAGTAGCTCAGAAAGTGAGTCAGCCTTGCCTGCAAGCGTACGTGTAGTTCTAGGCATTCCCAAGCCCCCGATGCAAACAAAAACAATACCAAGGATATTTTTCTCACTTGTTGGACTTAGTATAATTTGGTTGACATACCGTGCTGAGCGGTATAACTTAGCAAAACCTTGCTTGCCAACGGTCTGCAAGCGATTGAGCAACCTATTTGGGCTCCAAGAACCCAGGGTGTGGAGGAAATATTCCCTTCAATTCTTCTCATTGAGGTGGACCCTCTGAAATATATCCGTAGTTGTGCTCAACATTCCAGAATTCAACCACCTCCCTATTGCAGGAAGGTACAGTCCTGCATTTCTTGTTTCCCTTACTTTCTCATGTTTACTTTCTTACTTTCTCATTATCTTATTACAGTCATGAATGTCGACTTAGCCATAGCACCCCATTCCCAAGCGGGCCTTCATTGGTAAGGGGGTGCAAAGAATCTATGAGTCTTTGATAAATGAGTTCTTTCTCAAATAAATGGTTTTGTTGTTTCATGTGGACTTCGCGGGGACATGAATGAACTTGCAGGTATCTCAACTAAATTTGTCATTACTTTTTGTGCTGAAATTCTGGTTTCGGACACGAGACACACTTCAGAGTTGCCTTTACCTGATTTTTATAAACCCTTGTTTGCTACCTAGGAACTCTTTGCCTCGAGCCCTTTTTTTTTTTTTTTTTTTTTTTTTTTTATTCTATGATTGGTTTTAATGTTGGTCGTTCAACGATATGAATGTGGTTGTCATGAATACATGGTTGCGTGAGCATGTAGTCATCTTAAGAATGTTTACATTTTATTGTTTACAGAAGTCCCAATTTCGATGAAAGCATTTATGACTGCTTAGTGACCTCGCAGATTTTTACTTTTATAGGTGATTTTAATGCTCACCCCCAAGACTGGCCGAATTATGTGCCCCCAACTGACCGACATGGCATTTCTGCATTAAATTTCTCAGATGTAGTCGGGTGAGAGCAGTTAGTCCAGGTGCCACTCACAGGAGTGTTATTTCTTCAGATCATTGATGGGTGGGTGCTTCACGCGCATGGTGATGTGAAGCGATGGTGTGGTAGCCTAGATAGTGTTAAGTGCTTGCATGCCTTCTCGCTTGCAGCTTCCACCCCTGGCTAGCCCAGTGCGAAAAAGGGAGCAGCTTCTGCATAAGTCTCCCCTGCCAGGTCACAGCCTCTCCATCATCAAGACTTCTGCAGTGCCTCCTCGTGGCCACCCATGGGTAACTGGGTACCTTGCGGTCCCAGGCTAAATCTGTGGGGGATCTCGGAGCAGCAGGAGGCCCAGAGGTACGGAGTTATGGCCCACCGGCGTGTGGACACGCTCTGGCTTCGTACCAACTCCTGCCCCCTAGCCACCCTGGGGTAATGGGGCGGCTCGGGGGAGGTGGGCCTTGCCAGTCCTCCTCCCCCCAGAATGACCCTCTGGCAACGTCCTTCATAAATGGAAATGCTGGGGGGAGGGGTGCTGTCCCTCCCACCCAGCAAGTAAGGCGGGCTGTGGGTCCCGCTGGGAGGGCAAATGTCGGGGTGCAGGATTGGAACGAGAGTTACTCGTCCCGCCTGCGCCCCGGCAGGCGCCAACCCACCATGAAGCTTGTGGGGGAAAGCCCTCGGGAACCCCACAGGTGGATAGGCGGTCCCACAGCCTGCCGACCCCCTTTATTTGGGGCTGTGTTGGCGGGGGCGGCAGAGGTGGCGTGCACCCGGAGTGACCACCCGAGGCTTAACCTCAGGCGTGCTTTCCGGGTAGGCGCTTGGAACATCCGGTCCTTGCGGCAGGATGAGCGGTTACCTCTGCTATCGCGGGAATTGAGGCGACTGGGAGTTGAGGTGGCTGCCCTCTCAGAGGTGAGAAGACCTGGTAGCGGCACGATCAGTGTGGGTGGTTACACCTACTACTGGTCGGGCCGCAGCGATGGTCACCACCTCCAGGGTGTAGCCATAGCCATCTCCAGTCGACTTCAGCCCGCGGTAGTCGAGGTGACACTGGTTGATGAGCGTATCATGGCATTGAGACTGAAGCATGCTTTTGGCTTCTTGTCTCTTATTGCTGTATACGCTCCTACCGATGTGTATAAAACCGACGTGAAAGAGGCGTTCTACGCCAAACTCGCATCTGTGGCAGACGATTGCCCCCGGCGAGACATTCGCATTGTTCTGGGTGACTTCAATGCGGTATCCGGCTGTGACCGAGCTGGCTACGAGATGTCTGTCGGCCCCCATGGCTCGGGAGCTGATCCCAGCAGCGAGAATAGCCTCCTTCTCCGGGACTTTGCTAGGTCCCAGAAAATGAGGATCTCTGGCTCCTGGTACCAGCGCTCCAACCCGCATCGCTGGACTTGGTACAGCGATACGGGTAATGTGGCCAAGGAGATCGACCACATTCTTGTCAGCACGCGATGGAGGATCCTCCAGAACTGCAGGGTTTACCGGAGTGCTGAGTTCTGTGGCACCGACCATAGGCTGCTTGTGGCTACCCTGCGGGTCCACTTCAAAACTCCCCGTCCCTCCAGTGGCCACCCTAAGGTGTTTCACTTGGACAGACTAAGGGAGGAGGAGTGTGGGTTCGCCACGGCAGTCTCTGACCGATTCACAGAAACCAGCAACCTGACGGACCCAGTTGCTCTGTGGGAGTCCTTCAAGCGCGTAACACTCGAAGCAGCTCAGGAGTCCATTGGCGTACGCCCAAGGACAAGGCAGAATACCATCTCCCTGGAGACATTAGAGGCCACTGAAGCGTGTCGCAAGGCTCGGCTGAATGGGAATCAAGTCTTGCGACGTTCCATGGTGCGTAGGGCTCGGACACTGCTGAGAAGGGACAAGGAACAGTCTATCAGGAATCTTGCTGAGGAGGTTGAAGGCCATTTCTTGGTAAATGACCTTCGCCCTGCCTACCAAGCCCTGAGAAAACTGAACCCTAAGCCCTCTTCACAGATGACTGCAGTCCGATCAGGGGATGGACGGATCATCTCAGATCATGTTGGGGTTCGTGAACGTTGGGCTGAGTATTTTGAACAGTTGTACCAGGTGGACCCTCCAACAGTTAGCTTGGATGCAAGCGATGTCGCAGTGCCTGTGCCGGACCCACCCATCAGCGAGGAACCTCCTACCCTAACAGAGGTTAGGCTGGCGATTTCCAAGCTGAAGAGTGGGAAAGCTGCAGGCATATGTGATATCCCTGCTGAACTGCTAAAGGCTGGGGGTGAACCTATGGCTCGGGGCCTGCATACAGTCCTGACTGCCATTTGGCAGTCTGGTACCATTCCCCCTGACCTGCTGAGGGGCGTGGTCATCCCTCTCTGGAAGGGGAAAGGGGATCGATGGGACTGTAGCAACTACCGTGGCATTACACTGCTCAGCATACCAGGCAAGGTTCTCGCCCACATTCTTCTGAAACGGATCCGCAGCCACCTACTGAGGCACCAGAGACCGGAGCAGTCTGGATTTACTCCTGGCAAGTCCACAATAGACCGTATACTAGCGCTTCGAGTAATTGTGGAACGCCGTCGTGAGTTTGGTCGTGGGTTGCTTGCAGCCTACATCGACCTCAAGAAGGCGTTTGACTCGGTGCATCGGGAATCGCTATGGGAGATCCTGAGGCTCAGGGGAATTCCGACACAGATTATTGGCCTGATAGCAAGCCTCTATAATGGTACTGAAAGTGCTGTAAAGTGTGGTGGGGGTATGTCGAACTTCTTCCCTGTTAATTCAGGGGTGAGGCAAGGCTGTGTCCTTGCACCCACACTTTTCAACACATGTATGGACTGGATAATGGGCAGAGCTACTAGCCAAAGTCAGTGCGGAGCAACACTAGGCAATATTAAGGTCTCGGACCTTGACTTTGCCGACGATGTTGCCATCCTATCTGAGTCCTTGGAGCCACTTGTGGCGGCTCTTGATGCATTTAGCAATGAGGCGAAGCCCCTAGGCCTAGAGGTCTCCTGGACCAAGACCAAGATTCAGGACTTTGTGGGCCTGTTAGGGGAACCCGTTCAGTCGATCCATGCTTGCGGCGAGGACGTTGAAGTCACAGAAAGTTTTACATACCTTGGTAGCGTAGTCCATATCTCTGGGTTGTCAGACCAGGAAGTCAGTAGACGGATTGGTCTGGCAACAGGAGCCATGAACTGGATCAACAAGAGCGTTTGGAGATGTCGGTACCTATGCAGAAGGACCAAGCTGCGTGTCTTCAAGGCCTTGATACTTCCAGTTTTGCTCTATGGAAGCGAAACCTGGACGCTATCCAGTGCCTTGGAGTCTCGCCTTGATGCCTTTTGTAACAAGTCCCTTCGCCGGATCATGGGGTACAGTTGGCAGGACCACGTGTCCAACCGGCGGTTTACACCGTGAGACTGGCATGGGACCTGTTACATGCATAATCCGGGATCGCCAACTCAGGCTATATGGCCACCTAGCTCGCCTCCCTATGGACGACCCCGCCCATCAGGTTGTCTCTCTGCGAGACAACCCTGGGTGGAGGAGACCTGTGGGACGTCTAGGAGATCATGGCTTGGGCAGCTCGACGAGACCTGTCGCGAGGAATTAGAGTTGGGCCGTGTGCCTGCCTGGAGACTCGCCTATTGTTGGAATCACGACGAGGCTTAGTACACACAGCAATACTCTTGAATCTGGTTCACTGATAAAACACGTTTTAATGATGATGTCACCATAGGGACATAGGGACAAATATACGCTAGTTAAATCTCAGGTCGCTATTGACTCATCCTTAGTGGGCGATATAATGATATAATGCTATGCTCACTTGCCAAAGTTTTCTTAGAAGTGTCCTAAGACCTTACAATTGTCGTCAGCACTACAACACATTCTCTTGTTAAAGTGTTGAGTCCTCCTTCCCCCTTTAATGAAAGCCCATGGCATTACTGAAGAAAGTTACATTGTTAGCAGGATGTTTAGTACCAAAACACTGAAGAAGATATTGAACTTCTTTCCTGTCACTGCTTACCATGATTTAATTCATTGCATCCAGGTCCTCTGAGGATCAAGCACTGTTAACTGAATTAGGCGAACATGGTGGAGTGATACCCTAATGGCTTTTTGTTTCCTCTATATTAAAGGTTAAAAGTATCAATTCTCCTAAATTAGCTTTACCTTACGCTCTTTAGTTCGTCATGTCATTTTCCAGAGTGCTATTTCCAAGGGCCTATTACAATCTTGACTGATTACTATAGGCCCATTTCAGTTTCACCATTGTATCCATGGTCTTTAACGTTTTTCTGGCTAAATGTTTTTTTTTGGACATTTGAGATCGTTTCTTTCAAAAACTCTGGTCTTGGTTTTAGAGCTCGGTTGTATGATGCATTGCTTAGTTGGTGTTGAAATGTAGCCTGCTTCAGATAAGGGACATGATTCAAGGCTTGTCTCTGATTTTTGTGCAAGCTTTTGACACTGTAAATTCACAAATGTTTGGCTTGTCATTGCAGTCTGTAATGTTAACGTTTTTAGTATTTTAACTGAGTATTACTAATAAATTTTGTCATATGCTGATGGTGCTTCCCTCTTGATGTATTCTTTCTCCAGGCACAGACAAATTGTAACTGACAGTCCCCGCACTGTAAACTGACGACAAGTCTATCATCTGTTCGTCAGTGTGGCATATGAAATTAAATCCTACCAATCCAAGAAAATGGATTTGGTGAGTCGGGCGAGAACGCAGTTGCCTCAGCATCCAAGTCTGTTGATTTTGGTTCTTAAATTACTTGAGTGGATAATCGAACTCATGGGTGTACCCATGTAAATTCGGACTATGGCCCAGGCAGTTTCATTCGGTTGGGCATCATCATTTGCGAGTGCAAGAAGATTTTTGAACATGTACATTATTCGATTTGTTTTTCTGCTTCTCTAAGTATTGTCCTCCTTTATGGTTATTTGTATCAGAGTCACACTTAATGCCTGCTTGATCGTTCTTCTAAATTCCCTAATTTCTCCTGTCCTGATTGGAACCTTGGGCCCGTAGGGCTAATGGGTTCTTTCATTCTTGTAAACCAATAATTCTTGTAAGATTGTAACCAATAATTCACATCCCTTCTCTACTTTTTTTACCTTAATTTTGTTTCAACCCGCAAAAGTTATTAGAACTTCCTCATTTAATGACATTTTTTTTTTTTTTTGAAGTTGCATGTCGTTTCTACATCTCGTTTTTCCAGATGCCTTTACTGTTATTTTGTAGTCTTTGGGATAGATGCCTTCAGAGATTGTACCTTCTTCCGCTCTTGATAAGTTTAGAAGATCTGCCCTTTTGCTACGTAAATAGTAGATGATTTTCTATCTACCCTTTGTTAGTATAATTCTCGTTTTTTTTTTTTTTTTTTCCAGCGGTGGCCCTTTCTATACATAACAATAATAACCACAGGTAGAAGTCCTTAAAGCTAAAAGCAACAGTGCTGTTCATTTTCTCTCTGGCAGTCGCTTTAAATCCCTTGCTTCCATTCATGAAGGGAAGGGAAAGAACCCATTATTGTGCCTTGAATTTGTAGTTGTCGGTAAAATTACGATGGTGGGCCCATTAGTGTTTCTCTGAGAAGGCTTCAGTTGACTCATTTCTGTAAATATACATACACCTCTTGTATGTCCTTCTATATCCATGGTCTTCCCAGAGTCTATATGATTATCTCTTACAGTGTTCGATTTTGTTGAAGGATCTTTTTGAAAAAACGCTACTCCTTCCCTTGATCTAATGTTTCCATCTTTCACATTATCTAATTTCACTCATTTTAATATCTTCATTTTATGAGTTCCTTCCGAAATGTCTCAGTGAGAAGTATTGCCTATTAATTCTTAATGTTTTTATTATGTTCCCTCTTGAAAGTTAGTTAATTTCGCATCAATTATAAAATCCAATCCATATGTAATTGGCGTGAAACCAGTTTTTTTCTTTCTCATATTCCGTTTCTTTGATTCTTTGTTTATTATTTAGTTTACCTAGTGTTACTTTTCTCCAACACACAAGCACTTGCGACCGAGACCATGTCATAAGTCCACTAACCCAAATCCTCCTTCATGACATATTGCATCAATTTCAAACTTTCACACTCCTTTGCGTGTGAAAAAATAGTTCTCCGGATTTTCGTTGATCAGTAATAGCCATCTTAAATCTTTTGACATTACGTTTCACCAAAACCATCACAAATAAACTTGATCTATGGTGGAATCTGTGCACTCGTATACAACTATGATGGTTCCGCCTCACAATAATCCCCGCACACACCGCTTCACTTGGGCAACTTCCCGTATACTTACCGCAGTTCGCTTCTCCGTCCGTCCTCTTTCTCTCACCGGCGACGTACAGCGTGACCTCCCTCTGCGTTTGACTGAAGCGCCATTTCCACGCTTAGATTATGTTGTTGATTTGAGGTGACTGATACCACTGCGTTGTACTCGCTTCACAATTTATTGGAATGGCGGTCAAAACCTGTAATCAATATATAACAATCTAATCACTGTCACATTAGATTTACGTCCAAGTTCAATCTTTCTAACCAGTGCTTATACATACAGACCGAGAGTCTATATGTACACTGTTTGCCAAGTCTCTTCTTATATTATATTACATAACTTGTACAATGATACATGATGTCAAATGATATCTACTTTATACATTAATGTGTTTTGATATGTACGCATAGGGGAACAGTCAAGGCCTTTAATAAGTCTCCAGATCAGTCGCTATGTACGTGTTGTCCACGCCTGTTTAACTCTCGAACTGCCTACACACCTGTGGGCCACCTTTCGTGCGGCTCACCCACTCCTAATCTACTAACACAAGGATCCAGGCGTCCCCTTGTCGCGGCCTACTGGAAACCATTACCCGATTGGTCTGGCATCTGGAGTGATGATATGTGGTCCGCACTGTCCACACCGCTATGCAGCTGCTACACACGGCACTCTCTCCGTGGAAAGGAACTGGGACCCTACCACGTACTCACGTCCAAGATCATCACAAACATGAAAACTACAATTAAGTATCATCCGTGACCACGCGCCTCAGACTGACCTACCGTTAAAAGAAAGTGATACATATACCATAACATATATATATATATATATATAATATATATATAGATATATATATATATAATATATATATAATATTATATATGTGTGTGTGTGTGTGTGTGTGTGTGTGTTGTGGTGTGGTGTGTTTGGTGTGTGTGGGTGTGTTGTGTGTGTGTGTGTGTGCGTGTGTGTGATATATATATATATATACTATATATATATATATATATATAATATATATATAGTTATATATATATAGTATCATGTGTGTGGTGTGTGTGTGTGTGTGTGTGGGTGTGTGTGTTGGTGTGTGTGTGTGGTGTGTGTGTGTGTGTGTGTTTTGTGTGTGTGGTGTGTGCCTGTGTGCGTGGTGCTGCGTGCGGGCGTGCGTGCGTGCGTCGTGCGTGCGTGCTTGCGTGCGTGGACGTGTGGTGTATGTATGTATTCATGCATATGCATCAAATGCATGCATGAAAGTTTAGGACCTTCACACACAATAGTGCGGCAGCTTCATAGATGAATGGAAGCCAGAGAGTTGGACGCAGTCCGCAACATTTCTTAAGGCAATCAGGGAACAACAACAAGACTTAAGAGGCATGCTGTCAGCGAGCAGAGGACTTAGGTGAAAACGTCTTAAGGGAGATTTTCAGCGTCGAATGGCCGCTGCGAGGGGGGGTGGCTGCTGACAAGAGAGGTGTGGAGAAAGAACGGGCATCTTGTTTTACTCAGAATAGGGATGGTCTCAGTGCTTGGAGGTAAGCTTCACGCGCGCGTCGTTTGTTTTGTCTGTGACGGTCAAGTTTGGCATGTTGGCTCTGGGGCTCTCAGTCTCTCTCCTCTCTCTCCTCTCTCTCGCTCTCTCCTCTCTCATCTCTCTCTCTCTCTCCTCTCTCTTCTCGTCTCCTCTCTCTTCTCATCCCCTCTCTCTCTTCGTCTCTCTCTCTTCTCTCTCTCTCTCTCTCCTCTCTCCTCCGGCTCCTCTCTCCTCTCTCTCTCTCTCTTCATCCTCTCTCTCGTCTGACCTCTCTCTCTCCCGCTCTCTCTCCCTCTCTCTTTCTTCTCCTCAATCTCCTCTCTCTTCTCTCTCTCCTCCTCTCTCTCTCGCTCTCTCTCTCGCTCTTCTCTCGTCGCTCTCATTCTCTCGCTCTCTTTCGCTCTCTCGCTCGCACTCGCTCGCTCTCCTCTCATCGCATCCTCTCTCTCTCCATCTCTCCGCTCTCCTCTCTCGCTTCCTCTCTCATCTCTCTCTTCTTCTCTCTCTCTTCTCCCTCTCTCTCTCGTCTCTCTCCGATCTCTCTCTCTCTCGCTTCTCGCTCTCTCCACGCTCTCATCTCTCGAAGCTCTCTCTCTCTCGCTCTCTCTCTCGCACTCTCTCCCTCTCTCCTCCTCTCTCTCTCTCTCTCTCTCTCTCTATATATATATAGTATATATTATATAATAGATATCTAGATAATATATATATATAATCAATCTCTCTCTCCATGCTCGTCTCTCTCTCTCTCTCCCTCCTCTCTCGTCTCTCTCTCTCTCTCTTCTCTCTCTCTCCCTCTCTCTCCTCTCTCTATCTCATCTCGTCTCTCTCAGTCATCATCTCTCTCTCTCTCATTCCTACTGTCCCTCTCTCTCTACTCTCTTTCTCTCTCTCTCTCTCTCCTCTCTCCTCTCTCTCTCTCGCTCTCTATCTATCTTCTATCTCGCCCCTCTCTCATCTCTCCTCTCTCTCTTACTCCTCTCTCTCTCGTCTCTCTCTCTCGTCTCTCTCTCTCTCTCTCTCCTCGCTCTCTCTCTCTCTCTGTGGTGTTTTTCCGAAGGTCGGAGGCTTTACACTTATTTTTTATCTAATATTTTACATTCCACAATTAAATGGTAAACTGCCACCACTGACCTTTGAGGGTGTCAGGGTCTCCAATACTTGGGATTAATTGATATCAAGAGGAAACTGAAAGGTTGTTTTCACTCATTAATTTATATTGACCTTATTTATTATTGCCCTTAATCCTTGGGTTCTAGAATTTTTCTAAGTTAAAACTTGGGAGATTCCGTCAATATTGTGCGATAACTCACCGGTCACAGGTTCAGATCACCTAGTGTGGGGTCTGCTCTGAGACTGACGACTTTTCGTCACACATTTTGTCGCTCAGCCTGGCTCTCATATCTTTCTCTTCTTTTCATTGCTCATATCTTTCTCTTCTTTTCATTGGTTCTTTTTCCATACACATTTCTTCATTGGTTATTTCTTGTCCAATGACCATATTCCTATGGTTAAGACACGCCTGACACTAACACAGTTACTCTGTTTTGTCCACGTTTTTCCCACTCCTGATTCTGAGCCAGGTCAAAAGCTATTACCGTGTCCACTTTGACCGATAGGTCATTGGGGGTGCGAAACCACATACAAACAAAGTTAGGTCTATCCGCCATGTGGTGTACAATCTGGGTAAGACCCTCTCTTAGGTTATTTCACTTGTTTCAATATTTCACTTGTTAAGGGATACCCAAGGGGTTACAACACATCTCTCTCGCTCTCTCTCTCTCTCTATCCACTCTCTCTCTCTCTCGTCTCGCTCTCTCTCTCTCTAGCTCGATTTCACTCTCCCTCGCTCTCTCTCTCTCTCTCTCTTTCTCTCTAGCTCTCTCTCTCTCTCTCTATTTAATTATCTATCTAATTATCTATCTGTCTACATATATGTGTATTTATATATATTTATGTGTGTTTTTCCCTATCTATCTATCTATTTCTATCATCTATATACTCTATCTCAACCCTAGCGTTTTTTGCGTAATGCCAAATTTCCATTGTGCTCATCAAAACAAAATCGATGAGTTTGTTGAGGTAACATGTGACATTTGATTTCTTTTCTGATGGATTTATTTCATTATAATGTTACAGGAGCTCTCTCTCTCTCTCTTTATCTCTTACCACTCTCATCATTATCTAATTATTATTCTCATTATTACATAAGTAGTAGTAACAGTAACAGCAGAGGTTGGCCAGCTATGGTAGCAGTATCATTAAGTTCTTCATTACCAATCTATCCATTATGTTTATCATGTTATAAATTGTTTATCTTTATCACATCATCAATATTCTTGATGCCTATTATCAAGCGTAGTAGTTTGCGTAGGTGCCGCAGAACAAAAATACTAACAAAAAGGAACGAGAAGTGGTATAAGGATAGGGGAAAGAAGAAGAAAAACAGAGAAAAGGAGGGAAAAAAGAAAAAGGGAGGAAAAAAGAAGATGCAACTAGGCAGGAGAAATAGAAGCAGAAGAAAAGAAGTTCGAAGTATTGTTTCTTATTAACTTAACCACTAGTATTATCTTTATTGCTATTATCATTTTATATAGTTAAGAGAATTAGATGAGCGACATATTCAACAATCTCACAATTTAAAGAATATTACAAGAGAAAATACGAAGTTCACTCAACAAAGCACAACCAAAGCACATATAGAACAGAACACCATGGTAATGTCATTAAGCATGACAAAGAACAATGTTAATTTCCTAGTTATCTCCTTACAACTTCCATGTCAGAACCACTAATGAGTTCCGAGGAGAATAATGAACCTATGTAGACTAATCTATTTCACCAATTGTATTTTGATTTGAACAATACATCGATAGAAAAGATAGATACATTCAAGTGTAGACCTACAATAAATTAAAAAAAAAAGCATTCATTTCCCCGACATATTAGAAATTATTTATATGTTTTCTGAATGTTTTGTAGTTGTGTTATCTTCTTTCACATTATATTGCCAAAATAAAAAAACAGAATATATATTGACAATATTAATATATTGAAGTGAGGAACTTTTTTGACACCAGCTAAGTATAGCTTTACTTGATCTCTACATGGCAACAGTTTAAAGATTTTTCAACATTATGATCTTAACACACCACTTTATGGAGATATAACATAACCCCCAAGCATTTTCACAATTAACAATTCTATTTTTTGCTTCCTGTGACTACAACAACGAATTAATAGTTCAAGAAGCACACACACGACACACACACACACACACACCACACACACACACACACACATAGATTGACGACAACACTCACTCTCACTCACTCACATTCACACACACACACCACACACACACACACACACACACACACACAACTAACACAAAACACCTCTCCATCGCGACACGCTGCGAGCCTCGCCTTTACACAAGCCCTGATCCGGCGAAGTGTGGGTGTTGGCGCTGCTTCCAGGTCCGCGATGAGGTTGACGTAATCCGTGTCGTCCGAGAGGGCGGCCCGCAGAACGACTTCCAGGAGGATTCGTCGAGCTTCGGGCCAATAGACATTATGTGAAGGCTGGATATTCCCATGTAGTTATTAGGTACAGTACAAGTTTCAAGTTTTATAATCATCAGTGTAATTATTAATATTAGTGGAAGTGTTACCATTTATAATCACCGTTCCCTTATTATCCTTAAGGTCATATTTGCAGTAATTGTTACAAACTTGCAGCTGATATTTTATAGCTATCAATATTGGGATCTGTGTTCTTTATTCTTGTACTGTCTATGTTTAGGGTGTTGATTACGTCCCGGGAACTCACCTGGCACTGGAGGTTGTCGTGGATGTGAGGTCGAATGACGGTATCCATTCATGACACAGCTGTCTAATCGATCTGACCGGTCATGCTCCGCACGCTTACAGGGGGACACCAATTATCGTGACATATATGGCACTGCATAATGGGGATTTACTGATTACTAAACAAGGAGCACGACATTATTGGTATAGATAAACACAGAGATAATAATCTTCACTTTCATACGCTTATAACACATCCGCTCAATGTTAGGTGCCAATACCCACGCAAGCACTTAAAAATGACATGGCACACGACAAGCACCTGCTAACAAGAGCGTCCGACAATGGAGGG
>NC_051428.1:29648695-29653695 GCF_015228065.2 Penaeus monodon | reverse complement strand
GTTTAATTGGTGGTGAAAGGTCGCCCCGCACGGGCCTTGGGAGTCTCCCCGCTACGTCCCCCTTTTTCCCCCAAAACCCCGGGCCCTTTTGGTTGAAAGGGAACCCGGGACGGGATGGCCCCTTGGGAGAGAGAGGGGAAAATACGTGAAGGAATGCTTAACCTTATGAAGTATTTGCAAAAACTATGGTTGGAGGGCATATGGGGTTGTGTGTGTGTGTGTGTGGTGTGTGTGTGGTGTGTGTGGGGTGGGGGGTGTGGTGTGTGTGGGGTGTGTGTGTGGTGTGGGGTGTGTGTGTGTGCGTTGTGGGGTGTGTGGGGTGGTGGGGGTGGGTGTGGGTGGTGTGTGTGTGTGTGTGTGTGTGTGTGTGTGTCTGTGTGTGTGCGGTGGGGTGTGTTGCTGTGGTGTGTGTGCGTGTTTTACGTTTTGCGTGTGCGTGTGGTGTGTGTGTGCGTTTTGCGTGTGCGTGTGTGTGTGTGTGTGTGTGGGTACACATACATACACACCTGTGGGCGTCCCCTTCGGGTTGCGCCCGGCCCCCCCCGGAGCCCCAAACCAGGTTTAGCGTGGGCCGCCCCACAGCCCCAAGCGAAGACGCTTTTGTTCAGCTCTGTTATTTTTGCAAAACAGGGACATAAAAAATGAATTGTGAGAAGGGCAGTCCCCCAATTACCTTTTACGATTTTTGACAGCAAAAACCCAGCTGGAAAACGGAAAAAAGTAAAAAAAAGTTATGATGACAAAAAACAATTTTAAAAAAGAGTTTCGAAGCAAAATACTCAAATCACAAAATATTTTTCCTTCGCCACAGGTCCTCGTTTGGGACTTTGGGGGGCTTGGGCGGGCGCGCGGGGGTTTAGCACGTCCTGTTGGGGTGTGAGGGGGTGAACGCGGCCTCGGCCCTGTGTCCTCGAGGGAGTAGCGGAGTTCGGGGCCCCGTCCTCACCAGGTTTCGGAGCCGGCCCCCTTCTTTTCCCTTCGGGCCAAACCCCCTCACCCAAATATTGGGAAAAGGGACTTATTTAAAAATTGGGTGGGTATCACATGATATGGGAGCCGCAATATGAAATACAAACCAGGCTGCAGGAACACCGAAAAAAAGCCTTTAAAAGATAGGGACGCAGTCGTGAAAGGGCCCAAACGAAACAGCTGACCCCCAACCTGATACATTTCAAATTTTCCCCCCATCCCTCATTATCAGTCACAGAAATTTTAGGTGGGGGAAAAAACAAAAAACCCTTCCAGCACGAGCCACCCCGGGCCCCATCCTGAGCAGATGCCCCTTTAGGGCCCCTTAAAAAGCACAAGGGCCCACAAGAAGCTAAAGATGCCACGCTTGGTTTCTTTTCAGGGTCATTTAGGGGGATAATGTATCCCCGTCCCTTTCAGCAGTAAAAAAAGATTTTGGCCCCAACCTCATGGACACAAAAATTTTTTTCATCACTTTTGTCAGAAGATAAGGAAAGGGTATCTCCTGAGCCCATCAAACCCTAGAAAAAACCCCCCAAGCTAAATTTTAAAGTACCTAAAAAAAGGGACTTGATGTTGATAGGGGGAGTCCTTTTAAAAAAGGGTGAGTTGGGAACAATATTTTTTAAAAGGGCCCTTAAATGAGCATACCTTTAGTCTGTAAAATGTGGAAATTTATTTCTCCCCGAGTACTTGGCCCGATCTGTTGACGGGAAAGGGGGCTAAAAGGAGGGTGGGGGAGGCCATTCGCTCGAAAACTGGAGTTTTTTCCCGTACTCGCCCCCCCCCCCCCCCGCCGTGGCTGGCCCCGGGGGAAAGCTCCTTTAAGGCAGAAATTTCGGGAAGGGGTGGTTGAGAAAGAGGAGGTAAAATAAACTAATAATAAAGGATAGATATTTTATAGTTGAATTGGAAAAGGGTTTACGGACCCTATGACTACCTCCGGGAATTTTTTGCTTGGGGGCCCTTCTATCTTAAAATTTAAATCAAACGATTAGTTATTGAAAAAAAGCATAATACTTCCGATTCCGGTTTCCCATAATCATTATTTGGGATTTTGTCCCCCCGGGGAAAAATTTCTTTCCCAAAAAAATTTTTAAAACAGTTTATTATTTTCCTTTTAATCTTAAATCACGATATGTAAAAAAGGAGCTAAATTTCTGTTTTCCACAGGGAAACCATGAAAACAGTGAAAAGGGTAGCCAGAAGGCCCCCAAAAAGCAGTATGACCAGAAAAACCGCAGACTAAAAAATGATAAGCCCGTAAGGCTCGGGTCACACAGGTCAGGGTTTGGGGGGTTTAGGCCCAAAGGGGGTCAAGTAGATTCGTGAGGCGGGGGCGCAGCTGGTGAGGAAGTTTCGTCCTGCCTAAGATGGTGAAAGTTTTCGGCCCCCCTGGGGGGGTTCCGGGGAAACGAAAAACCAAAAATTCCCCCCCCCCCGTCTGGGAATTTTTTTTATATGAACAGTTGTAATGCCCGGATTTCCCCCGAGCAGTATGCCCCCTTCCTATTAAATTTACAATAAAAATATTAAATTATTATATTTGTGCCAAAATTAATTACAAACACAGAAATCATGGGCGGGCACCCCCTAAGCATTAAGATAAACCCCTATTTAAAATGGCCAAAAGTCATCCTTTCTATGAAACAGTTTGCATCTAGGATTTAACCCAAAGCCGCCGTCACTTATTAATTCGTCTAAAAACACACCAAAAACGTCTTTTTAAATTCAAAATACAACAAAAACATGGACCCCCCCCTTGGCCCCCGAAAATTCCCCGTCCTTGCCAACCTTTAAATGGGACAAGTCGATGTTGGGGTCGACAGGGGGTGGGGCGAGAGCGGGCACTCTTTTCCGACCCACGGGGCGTTCCTTCAGGGGGAAAAAAAAGGCAGGGCTATGAATGGTCAGCTATGCAAAATAAAGGAGTAACCCTTTCATCATTTTTAAAGATATATTGAATATATATGCATAAAAAATGTATGGGAAGGTAAACCCTTTAGTTGCATAGCGTGACCTTTCATGCTGCCTTTTCTTTCTGAAAGAACGCTCGGGGTCGGCAAAGGTTTTCGCCTCGACCCCCCTGTCGACGCACACGACTTTTCCCTTTTAAGGTTGCAAGGACAGGGGATTTCTGGGGCCAAAGGGAGGGGTCCATGTTATTTGTTGTATTTTTAAGTTAAAGCGTTTTTGTGAGTGTTGACGAATTAATAAGTGACGGCGGCGTTTTGGGAAAAACCTAGATGTCAAATGTTCAAAAAAGGATGGGCGTTTTAGCCATTTTGAATAGAGATTCTTTAAGCTTAGGAGGGAACGTCTGATTTTTGTGATTGTAATTAAGTTTTGCACGAAATAATGAAAATATTTATTTTGGGAAATTTGAAGGAAGTGGCATACGCCGGCGAAATCCCTGCATTACAAAAAGTTCATATAAAACAAAATTTCAGACTGACATTTTTTTTTTCGTTTCCCCGGCACCCCCCACCACAGGTGGGCGAACGGTCACCATTTAGGGGAGGAGTACTTTCCACCAGCGCGACCCCGCCTCAGAATCTACTTTACCTCCCTTTGGGCCCCAACCCCAAGCCGACCTGTGTACCGAGCCTTACTGCTTATTCAGGTTAGTCTGCGGGGTTTTGGGATACTGCATTATGGGCCCTTTTGGTACCCCTTTTTACTGTTTCAGGATTCTGTGGAAGAACGATTTGCTCCGTTTACTATGTGATTTTAAGATTGAAAGAGATAATAAACTGATTTAATATTTCTTGGTAATGTAACTTCACCGGGGACAAAAAAATGCCATAATGTTTATAGGAAAAACGGAATCTGAAGTATTATGCTTGATGTTTCAATAACTAATCGATGACTTATTTAGAGATAGAAGGGCACCCAAGCACAAATTCAGGAGGTAGTCATAGGGTCGTGAACCTTTCAATTCAACTATGAAATTATCATCCATTATTATTAGTTTTACTTCCCTCCTCTTTCTCAACCACTCTTACCGCAAATTTCTGCCTTCAAGGAGCATCTCCCGGCAGCCAGGGGCAGCGGCGAGTACAGGAAAAACTCCAGTTTTCGAGCGAATGGCCTCGCCAGCATCCTCTAGCCACCTTCGTCAAACAGATCTGGCCAAGTACTCAGGTGAGTAATGAATTCCACAGTTACAGACTGAAGGTATGCTCACTAAGGAGCCCTTTATTTAAATATTTTTCCACAACTAAACGTTTTTGAAAGGACTCTCTTTCTAACAGTCAAGTGCCTTTTTTAGGTACATATAATGTAGCTTGGTGGCTTCTATGGTTGATGTGCTCAGGGATGAGCCTCCTTATCTTTATGATCAGAAGTGATGAAGATAAAGGTTGTGTCCATGAGGTTGTGTCCAGAATGCTTTTTTACTGCTGTAGGGGACGTGATACATTATCCCCCCGAATGACCCTGAAAAAACACCAAGCGTGGCATCGTAGTTCTTGGGGCTTGTGCTTTAAGGGCCCTGAAGGGCATTCTGCTCGGATGGGAGGCTCGTGGCTCGTGCTGGAAGGTTTTTCTTTTAGTCACCTGAAAGTCTGTGACTGATAAAAGATGATGCGGGGGAAAATTTAAGATGTATCAGGATTTAGGTCAGCTGTTTCGCTTTGGGCCTTTCACGACTGCGTCCCTATCTATATTCCCTCGGTGTATCCTGCAGCCTGGCTGTATTTCATATTGCTGCTGCCATCATCATGTGATATCAGCAATTATTATGAGTACCTTTCGCAGATATTTCGGTGAGTGGGTGGCCGAAGGAAAAGAAGGGGGCGGCGTCCGCACTCTGGTGACGGACAGGGTCGAACTCCGCTACTACCTCGAGGACGACACGGCCGGTGCCCGCGTTCACCACCTCACACCCCAACAGGACGGTGGGTCAACGCCGCGCGCCCGGTCCAGCCACCAAGATCCTCAAACGGGGAGACCTGTGGCGAAGGTAAATGATTTTGTGAGTTGAGTATTTTGCTTCGTACTCTATTTTATTGTTGTTGTCATCATAACTT
>NC_051428.1:29628695-29631195 GCF_015228065.2 Penaeus monodon | reverse complement strand
GAGAGTAAGGATGCCAGTCTCGAGATATTTATATTAAACGCTTGTCTATCATATAACAATGTTTTCGTTGTGTTAGTGCAACATTAACATTAAAACAAGAACTATCTGACTTTAGCAAAAAAAAATATCAATAATAATACAAGAAGCACTTCGTAGTAAGAAATGATAGAAATGGATAAACAAACACAATTTGCTCTGTGCGCGCCATATTTTCTTACGGCCAATGCATAGTCATTCAGTATTTTCAGCATTATATGGATTTATTTTCCTTCTGAATATGAATTATTACTCACACTTTATATTCTAACTAACTAAGATGAATTGGAATGAAAATAAAGTCTATGAGAGTGCATGAAGCGTGTTTTATTGTAATAAATCTAGGAGACTTGTTCTGTCCTCGATGGCCCGTGACTGTGGCTTGGAATCTAACAGAGCAGACCAGAAATTATTTTTTTATTATCTAAAGTAATCTATTTATTTCATGTCAATTGGTCTGGGAGGATAATTCAGAAGGGAGAGGTATATGATCCTTCGTTTAGTATGGGATATGGACCAAAAATGTGAAGTGAAAACGAGAAGAAATATAATGAAATGGGGGAATTTGGGATTTCAGGGACGTTATTCAAAATGTCATGGCTGAGTGGTAAAATGTAATTTTTATACTCCTAAAATTAGAGTACAACTGCACATTACTATGAGTTGAAAAAGAATACGCCTATAATAAATTTAACGAAAGTGCTTTGTCTTACAAAATAAACCCAAAATGTTCTGGTGTTCATACGTGCACCAAACAAGGAATAGAGTATAGAGCCTTTCATTTATTATATCTCCGATATAATAAATGCAATATTACATTATATCGTATTATATATGTATACATATATTATTATAATATATAGAATATATATATATATATATAGATAGTATATATATAAGTGCAATATATAATATATATATATATATATATATATATATATATATAAATATATATAATATATTATATATTATATATATATATATATATATATATATATATATGATATAAGCGTGTGTGCGTTGTGTGTGTGTGTGTGTGTGTGTGGTGTCGTGTGTGTGTGGGTGTGTGTGTTGTGTATGTATATGTGTGTGTGTGTGTATATTATATATAATATATATATATATATATATATATATATATACTATAATATATATATATGTATATATATGTATATATATATATATATATATATTAATTTAACATATTATATATATTATATATTATTATTAATTTAATTAATTTATTTATATATAATTATATATATATGTGTGTGTGTGTGTCGTGTGTGTGTGTGTGTGTGTGTGTGTGTGTGTGTGTGTGTTTCTGTGTATACACATATATGTATACCACACAACAACACACACACACACACACCCACACACATATTATATTATATCTCTATATTCATATATTTGACTATATATATATATATATACATATATATATATATATATATTATTTATTTATGTATTTATTTTTATTGATTGATTTATTTATTTGTTTATTTATTTATTTATTTGTGTGGTATGGTGTGTGTTGTAAATATATGTGTGTAAGCATGTGTTATGTATATATAAAATATATCTACATATAGATATATATTTATATATATATACATGTGTGTGTGTTTGTGTTGTGTGGTGTGTTGTGGTGTGTATGTGTTTTGTGTGTGTATGTTTGCGCGTGTGTTTTTGTGTATTTGTGTGTTTGTGTGTGTGTGTGTGTGTGTTGGGTTGTTGTTGTGTTTGTTTTGTGTGTGTGTGTGTGTGTGTGAGAGAGAGAGAGAGGAGCTTAAAACACTCATTGAGTTCCACAAATCCACGCACAGAGCGAATCTCTCTGTGCAGTTATCACGGGAACGGACATATAGTGCGTAAGTGTGCACGAAGTATGACTTACGGCCCTTGCCCCAGAGTGCCCACGCAAACACCTACACCCTACGACAGAGGCGGACAACGGCAGGCGGCTATATTGGGCACCAAGCACGGAGAGGGCCGGCCTACGTGCTCCGAAATTACACAAATACATTACTTGGTCACTTACACACAAACACATGAATAGCCATAGACAGACAGAGAGAGAGAGAAAGGAGAGAGGTAATGTACATATATATATATATATATATATATATAATAATATATATATATATAATATATATTATATATATATATATATATATATATAATATAGATATATATATATATATAAATATACATTAGATATATAATATATATATATATAAATATAATAATTAGTATATATATATAATTACTATATATATATACTATACGCATACCTATATATATATATAATATATATATAATATATATATCTCATATATCTATCGTAAATATATATATATATATATATATATATATATATATATATACATACTACACATTATGTATACCGTAAACACACACCACACACACACACCACACACACCACACACACACACACACA
>NC_051428.1:29618695-29621195 GCF_015228065.2 Penaeus monodon | reverse complement strand
CGCCTCCAATTTGTCAGCAGGCTACCCCCCTGGACAACCGCCTCCCCGCTATCTGCCGGCCCGCTCACTTGTCTCACACAGTCAGTCAGTCCGTCCCAGGTTGCTTCAGAAAGCTGGGAAGAATCCGCGTCAAGAGAGCACCACTCCCCTGTGACCTGCCACATGCGCCTCTCAAGAGTTCGACAATGGAACTTGGCCACTCCTCTTACTTCCATTTATAAACGCCTCATTGCCACAGTCTAAGTGCCCATCACAAGGAAGACCGCATTGTCACCCGCCATCGGAAAACCCCTAAGCCCCGCCTCATTCGGCGAACTTAAGACCCATCCGCATTTACTCCGTTTGCCCAGCCTGCTGTGTGAAAGCTTTGTCGACCACTGGGTTACAAGGACCTCGCGCCCAGCGTTGGGACACTCGGCAGTTCGGCAACATGCGCTCCTCTTTCAACCACACATGCCTTCGTCAGCTTCCTCGACTTTCGTCACTCCCACCTCGACAAGCGCAAATCCTCGTCGTCACAGCATCTTCATAGACTCAAGAAAGCTTTCGGACCTGGTGGGACCACAATACGGTCATCTCAAAAGCAGGGCAAGCTTCCACGGGCATCAGGGAGTGCCTAATCCCCGGGCTGGCAGGACTTCTCTCCAACAGGCCAACAGGCCGTGCGCGTGCAGGTCAAGTCTCCAGCCATTCTGCCCACTCACGTGCGGAGTCCCCAGGGACTAGAATGGGCCCCCTTTATGCTTCCTAGTATGATTAACGATGCACTCCTCGATACGAGCAATCGTTGGAAAATTCCGTGGATGACTCCGACCATCGGCGCCGCCATGATAATCCTTGCCCTGACACTCCGCCATACCAGCACACCCTCGACAACCTCCTCTCCTGGACCACCGCAAAACCACGTTCACCATCAATTCGCCAGAAGTCAGTTGTGATGCAGTTCGCTTCTCCACCAACCCGCCCCATCGCCCATTCCTCACGCTGGACAACCATCCGCGCGACGTGTCTGTCCCCAAGCTGCTCGGCCTTCACCATCGACGATAAGCTTCCTGGGACGCAGCACGCCAAGAGGACATCGTGAGGGTCTGGCCTCGTACAGGCAGACCTCACGTACCTTGGCGTTCCACTCCGGAGCGTCAGAATATCTAACAGGCTATTCACCCTGCCTAAAATGACCTACGCCGCCCCCGCCTGGGCCCCTCCCCACCGTACACCCAGAGCTTAAACTGAGAGGGTGCAGAAAAGGGCAGCCACAAGACATTCTCGGCCATGTTACACTGCTTGGACCGACGCCCTGGCTTGCCCTAGGCCTCACCTCCATCGGCCACTCACTACTCAACCCACTGCACGCCGTTTGTCTAAAATTGCTGCCATCCACGACACGGACCTGCGCCCTCCCGAGCGCCGCCGCTCGCCGGGGCCCACGCGCCGCAAAAAAGGTTGCCCATCAGGGCCCGCACTGACCCCCCCCCCCCCTCTACACCGGAGCACAGTACCCACTCAGTCCGACTCATCAACGAACACTAGTGCCATTATTTACTTGTCCAATCCTGCTTACCGATTTTGTACTGGTTGTTTTATCTGTGATTTTGTTGGTTATTGATGTGAGTTTACTTGTTATGTGTGTTTTAGTTTATGTAGATATAGTTTGATCTCTGCATTCTGTATTTCGATGTATATTTTCAGCATCTGGTGCATGCATGAAAATCAATATAAAACGAGGATTATATTATTCTATTATTGAAACAGAATATCTACTAGATATAATATAGATATACGATATATATTATAGTGAGATAGGTAGAGCATATATATTAAACATTATCTATACTATATATATAAGTATAGATATAGATATAGATATATATGTGACACACCCACACACACACACACACACACACACACACACACTAACACACACACACACACCAACCACACACACACACACACAAACACCCATATATATATAATTATATATATATATAATTATATATATACTATATATATTATATTATATATAGGTGTGGTGCTGTGTGTGTTGTGTGTGTGTGTGTGTGTGTGTGTGTGGGTGTGGTGTGTGTGTGTATATTAGTATATATATTATTATATATTTATCTATATATAATATATATACATATATATATATATATAAATATATGTGTGTGTGTGTGTGTGTGTGGTGGTGTGTGTGTTTGTATGTATATAGGACTGTATGTATATAATATAAGGAAAAAAAAAACCTTCTTTTTCTTTTCCTTTCTTCTTCTTTCTTTCTTTGCGTTTCTTCTTTTCTTTTCGTTTCTCTTTTCATTTCGTTTTTCCTTTTTTGCATTATTTTTCTTAGTCTTCTTCTACTTTTCCTTCTTTCCTTTCTTGTTCATGTCTTTCTTTTTCTTTTCGTCTCTTTTCTTTTCTGTCTAGTTTTGTTCTTTGTATTTCATTCGTTTTTGAAAAGTGTGGAAATAGATAAATATATATATAGTATATATAAATATAG
>NC_051428.1:29598695-29613695 GCF_015228065.2 Penaeus monodon | reverse complement strand
CTCTCATCATACCAGACTAACATCTGTCTGTCGTTCCTTTCATTCTGTATTTCGCACACGCTCTTGCCTTGCGAACAATGAGTCTACAGAGAGAACTCCACCTAAAGTGAACTAAGACCGACCACCTCCCTACACGTGACACTCCTCCCCCTTATGATCATATCATAGGAAGAAAAAGCAGCTGAAGAAGAAGGACCTCTCCTCTCCTCTCCTCCCCTCTCTCCCTGCGGTGAATCGGTCCTTAATTGGACGATTCAGAGAGAGGGGATGATCGGTTCCGGCAAGGGTGGCGGACGGGGCGCAGCGGGTGGAGCCGAGCAACGCCAAGAGAGTCACCATGATCCCTCGATCGTGTGGCTTTTGCATGGGCATATTAAAGAGATGCACCGCGCCCGGTCCCATGCAATCTCGGCCTCGGCTCTTCCGCGTTACCGGACGGTGACGCGCCCCCCATTGTTTGATGCCACGATGCTATGTGCTTGCATGTAGCTTCGTGCCCTCCTAGCCTACTCTTTCCTATGCGAATTTTCGGCATTAGGATGACTCTGTGCACACCTTCTGGTGAACTGGACCCCATCTTCGGGCGCGTGCTCGGACGTGGGCAGACTTTTACCTCCCGCAGGGGAGGGTGTGTCTGGGGGGGCCTTAGGAGGCCTGCCTTACGGTGTGCATAGAGTTGCCATTCTTTTGTTAGGGACTGGTCTGGCAGACCATCTGATGACTACCACTCTTTTTCTTTCGAATAGGGCGATAGGCAGTAGAGCCCCTTGTCAGGCCTTCAGCCAGGTTCTGTCTAATAGCAGCTGCTAGACAGAACATCAAGTTCCCGTGATAGGAAGTACCTGGATAAAAGTTAGTCTTTCTCCCTCACTGTGATGAAATAGTCTGTGGTTGACTATTTCAGAGGGACGAAGGAGCTTACTGGAACAGGTACAGGACCCCCCTTCTCTCACTGAGGTGAAACATCCTTTGGATGTTTCAGAGAGAAGAGGGATCCACCTCAAAAACCGTCCTGCCATAGGAACCTCCTGGAAAAATGTTAATTTCTCTCCCTCACTGTGGTGAAACAGTCTGTGGCCGGCTGTTTTCAGAGGGATGAAGGAACTGACAGGAACAGGTGCAGGACCCCCCTCTTTTCTCAATGAGGTGAAACAACCTTTGGGCGTTTCAGAGAAAAGAGGGATTCACTTTGAAAAAGGGTACAGGTCCCCTCTGAGGAGCGGAGAGGAACTGCCTGGAAAAAGTGAAAGAGCTCCCCTCCTCACTGAGGGAGGAGCAGAAGTGTTCCCATCAATGATGTCCTGTAGGTGGAAGGACATCCCCTCTGGGATACTCCCAGAGGTTGTCACCTACCCACGTGTTTGCCGTGTGTGGCACCCTTGTGAGCGGGAGACGGGAGTCCTGGAGGTTGAGCGATGCCATGCACGAGTACGCCCTGCGGCTAGCAACACGCCTCTTTGGTCCTCTATTCTGGCAAGACAGGCGGCCTGATCCAGGCCCGGTCAGGTCAATCGGCTGGTCTCCCTCGGGAGGCTAGGGTCAAGCAGTCATGCTGCCGTTGGTACCCACACCGTCCGTGTGTACCAGTGCAATCGGCTAATTGGCTGCGTATATCCACTCATCACCCCTGTTGCTGTTAGACATTAGTTCTAGCACTCAGCTTCCCCTTGTTGGACTCCGTGGTGGGTGGGGGCGTGAGTGGATGAAGCACTGCCAAGTATATGGAAAATTTAAATCAAAATCCCCACAGACAGACCTTACTGTTGACGACCCGTGCAAGGCCCAGACCACGGCAGCCACCCTGAAGCCTTACGTGCCTCCGGGTGGCAAAAGAAAACCCCGAGCACAGGATGACACTGTCATGCCTGCTGCCAAGATGGCGGACAAGACGAATAAACCATGTACAAACATGTCTGTCCACCAGATTGTCCAACAGATGGACTCTCGTGCTGGCCCCTCCAGGCCAGCACCCAGACCAGGAAGGTCCCTGAGCCCCCCTCAGACGACCCCACTGACTGAATCAGGAGCACCAGCTGAACCAGCCGAAACAGCTGGTGCCCCAACGAGCAAGCCCCAAAGCCGAAAGGGTGGACCGAAACGGCCGAGGCCGGAGTCTGATGGCGAGTCTGGACCCCCAAGGCGTTTCCCGCAATTTAAGGTCCCCGTTAAACCAAGGCTTCGACATGCTACCAAATGGTAAGGGCATTGGAGAGCCAGCGCAAAATCCGGCTGTCGATCCGGGTTGCGTGAGATCAGGGCATGATCATCGTGCCCAAAGATCAAGCCACCCTTTGTTTCCTGCAGGAGACAAAGGAGTTAAAAGATGGGAGGAAAGTGAGCCTCTCGCCACTGAACCCGAGGAGAAGAGAGTCAAGATGGTGCTACTTGGCTTCTCAGTCTCATACGATGTGGAGGTGATAACATCACACCCACAGGTCGTGGAGGCTTCCCGATTGTCGAGGGGGAAGACTCCAACCAGGCAAGTCCAGGTGACCATGAAAGGTACCCCAAGCTCCACCCTTGATCTGGGTAACTGGGGTACCTATCACCTACGCACTTATGTGCCCGAACCACTTCGGTGTTTCAAGTGCCAGAAGTACGGACACCACCAGGCTAACTGTACAGCCAAGCCAAAATGTGGTGTCTGTAGCAAGGCACACAATACCGAGGTGTGCATCAAGGCACATAAAGAAGAAAAGAAGGACACAACAGCCAAATGTCCAAACTGTGCCAAGAGGCATCACGCCTGGAGCCTGGCTTGCTCTGTCAGGAAAGAGGCGGCCCTCAAACGGCAAGAGGTTGCTAAGAAGCGACCAGACTTTGTTCCTGCCCCCCCAGGCACCTACGTCTGGGGGAGGAACAAAAGCGAAAAGGCTTCCCGACCTCCTAAGAGGAAGGAAGCTGCCCCCCAGCTGAAACCGGAGATCTCCGACAATCAGGAGTTCCCCAAGTAAAGCAAGTGCATGAGGAACCACAGAAGAAAGGTTCCAACAGCACCACACGGTCCCCACCAGACCCAGAAGACATGTTCTTCGACGAGGGGGACATGTCGATCCTGATCACTGCTGTGGTCACAGCAGTGGCAGTATCCTTGTCCAGGACCGAGGAAGAGGCGGATAAGGCAGTCAATGTTGCCATGACGACACTCAAACAGACTGTGAAAAGCATAAAGGGAAGGAAGATGGAGAAAGCCAAATCAGCCCAATCCTCTCCCTCAGCCCAGGTCGAGACTCCCCTCCCCTCTCCAAGCCAGGCTATGCCCTCACAGGCAGAGCCTAGCCAGGCTATGCCTCACAGGCAGAGCCTAACCAGGCTGATTCAGTGCCTCAAGCCGAATCAGAAGAAGCTGAGCCTGCCCAGGCAAGGCCAGCCAATGCACAGAAACAGCCTGGCCAGAGAAAAAGCCAAAGACGAAAAGTCAGAGCTACCAAAGGCTTTCCACCCCCAGTGGATCCAGGGATAGCCTGACAGCCGAAAGAGACCCCTCAAGCAGTGAGGATCTCACAATGGAGTTGTCAGACTCCGACCGTCAACCCGAATGTGACGATGTCTCTGATGTAACTATCAATTAGTAACATCATGACACGCAATCTAAGTATTCTGCAGTGGAACATCTGTGGCTTCTCCTCAAGGAGTGCCATCCTCCACGCAATAGTGCGATCAAGGAGCATTGACATCGTCATGCTCCAGGAGACATTATCAGCGGAAGCTGTTCGCTTCTCAGGGTATCACGTCTACGCGCTGCCACGTTCCGATGGCAAAAGAGGCCTGATGACCCTGGTGAACGCAACAATTCCCTGCTCCGCAATAGCCGATACACCGCACTGTGGAGATGTTGAATCTCTTGCCGTCGAGATTCAACTGGCCAGGGGACCCCTGAAATTGTACAATGTGTACAGCAGGCCACACTGTAGTAGCTTAGACATCAGCCAGGTATGTGCTTCCGCAGCACACGACCGAGTGATCATAGGGGGAGACTTCAATGCACACCACCCCATCCTGGCTCCCTGCAGGGCACCAGATGCGGCTGGCCGTCACATAGCCAACGTGCTAGAGATATTCCCCGAGATCGCTCTCCTCAACAGCCAGGAGCCAACGCATGTGAGAGGAGGGGTCCTAGACCTCACCCTGGCCACTGCGACTCTGGTGGAGAGGATTGGCTGGCGTGTCAATGAGACCGTCACTAGTGACCATTATGGCACTATAACAACCCTCATGGATAGTGGCCCAGCCGAAATACCACGACCGAATCCAAGATGGAAAACAGACAAGGCCAACTGGCAGGCATTCCAGAGCACCTTGGCCCGCTGTCTGAGAAGCAATGAACCCACACAGAGCGAAAATGTGGAAGTGCTACAAGCCAGACTTGTAAATGCCATTGATGAGGCAGCCTCACTGACCATACCCAAAACTCGGCCTGGGTCCAGGAGTCACAAGGACGCCCTGGTACTTCAATGACGAGATTAGGAGGTCAACCACAGGGTTAAACATGTGCCGAAAACATTTCCGAAGGCAAAGAACCCCCGACAACCTAGCCCTCCTAAGGGAGGCTGTGAGGGATGCCAAGAAAACTGCCAGCAGAGTGAGGCAGGAAAAGTGGCTGGAATGGTGTGAGTCTTTCGATCACCGTACCACCCTCTCAGAGCTATGGCAATGGGTCAAGCAAGCCACCAGCCGCTCAGCCCCGAGATGCACGCACCACGACCCCCAGGCAGAGGCCAACAGACTGGCGCAAGAGTTCTCTGCGAGAACGAGCAGCGACAGTCTGCCAGCCGAACTGAGGGCAAGACAAGAACGCCTACAACCAGACAGACTTGCTCACATCAGAGAAAGGGCAGCCGAACCCGATAACTCAGACGTTATCTTTTTTCTGAGGGAACTAAGAGATGCACACAAAGCCAGTTGCAACTCAGCCCCGGGCGATGACGGGATCTCGTACCCCATCATCTCCCGCCTGGGACTGGTAGGTGAGCTTGCATTCCTGCAACTCATCAACAAGTCCTGGGAAACTTCCACTCTACCCCAGAGCTGGAAGAGGGCTACCATAGTTCCCATCCCTAAACCAAAGGAGCCGGGGAAGTACCGCCCATCTCTCTCCTCAGCTGTCTGGCCAAGACTGCCGAGAGATGGTACTGAACCGGCTCCAATGGAAAAATGGGAGCCCCCACACGAACACCTCCACGGGTTCACCAGGGGCATGAGCACAGCGCACAGCATAGCCACACTCTTGAGCACAATAAACACGGGCGCATCTGTGGCAGTATTCCTTGACCTGGAGAAGGCTTTCGAATTGGCAAGTCCTCTTGCCATTCAGGAGAGCCTGATCCAAAAAGGAATCAGAGGTAAGCTCTTGGCTTGGATAGGTGACTACTTTACGAATAGAACAGCCAGAGTCAAATTCCAAGGTCACCTATCACAGCACATGCCACTAGAAAAAGGAACGCCACAGGGTGGGGTTCTCAGTCCAGCCCTTTTTAACACACTAATGTCCTGTATCCTCAACATAAACCTCCCAGTGGGGTGCAAGATCATCTCCTATGCAGACGATTCTTGCTATCATCTCCACTGGAGCACACTGCCTAAACAAAGCCCAGCGTTGTCTGGACTTGGTATCCGAGAAGTGTTGCAGGACAGGACTAAAGATCTCTGCAGCCAAATCCAAAGCCATGGCTCTGAGACAGAGAGTTCAAGGCACAAGTCTGAAAATCCAGGGAATGGACTTGGAGTGGGTTCAGGAATACCTGTACCTTGGGGTAAGGAAGACGGACCCTCTCCTTCCGCCAGGAGGTCCAGTACCTGCTTGACCGAACAAAGGCAAGACTGTCTGTTATGAGAGCAATGAGTGGAAGACGCATAGGGGCCAGACACAGAGTACTAAGATCATTCTACGTACATGCTGTCAGGCCCATTGTAGACTATGCCTCCGTCGCTCTGATTGGCATCAAGAGAAAATATAAAGACCGATTGGAGACAGTCCAAAACGAAGCCGCCAGGGTCATTCTGGGTGCCCCAAGGTGGGCGAAGGTCCTCAACCTCCTAGTGGAGACAGACCTTCTCCCCTTGGCCTCACAAATTGATCTAACGGCAGCCCAATTCTTATCAAAGGTCATCCAGGCTCCCAGGAACACAAGCCTAAGACACAAAATAGTCAGACGCCTAGAACAAGATAACGAGCTGTTTGCAAACAACTCCTGGCTGTCTCACACAACCAGGGTGCTAATACGCCACCAGCTCAAAGAACCGCTACTGGCCAAGGGCATGGACTCCCCACACCCTGACTTTGTCGAAGCTCTGCCGTGGGCACAAACCTCGATAGAGTTCTCAGTCATGAGACTGGCAAGCAAAAAGAGTGAATATTGTACGCCTAGCCTAAAGGCAGAAACCCAGAGGGTCATTGCAACCATCACCCCTCCGGGGAACCGAACATATTACACAGACGGATCGGTCGATCCCTTGACCCACACTGCAGGCGCCGGCTTTGCAGCAAGGGATGCCACAATATCCATGAGGGTAACAGACAACGCCTCCTCGCTACAGGCAGAGGCAGTTGCTATCATGGGAGCACTGAGACACGCGTCCGTGAGGGAAGGACACGTGGTCATACACACAGACTCCAAAGGAGCCGTCGACTGTCTTCAGCAGCGCTCACCCACTGACAACATCTACCTCCTGACAACCATCCGCACAATAGCACAAAGGATGCTTGCTCAGGGTAGAAGAATTATCATAAACTGGGTTCCCAGCCATATAGGGATCAGAGGCAATGAGCTTGCTGACAGATTAGCCGAAATCGGCCGGGGTATGCCCCCAAATCCCATGATAATACATCAGAGCCGAAATTTACTTAGGAGGAAGTGTACAGTGGCGGCCAGCTTCACAGAGAGGAAACGAGACATTCCCCCTCGGCCAGCTGGTACTCAGATGCCACAGGCTATGAACCACTGGCACTCTCTGAAATAAACAACAGAGGTCATTCTGCACAGAATGCGCCTAGGTTACCACTGTGCATGGCAGATTATACAAACCATAGAACGTGAAGAGAGGTGTTGCATGCATTGCGGCGAGCCGAACGCCACACTGATACACTACTTGGAGAATTGCGTGCACACGCAATTCCTAAGACAAACCCCACAGAACACAGCCGTCGTGCTGGTAAAGAGATTATGCGAGATGCTTACACCACGGCTACAGGAGCGCCTCCTGGCAATCCCACCGCCACGGTAAGAACCGAGTGTCAGACCAACAAATGAGACAGCCATAAAAAGCTGACACAGGCCGGGCCATAAGTGAAAGGCCCGGGCGAAGCCAGAACTTCGCAAATCTCAAGCAAGCAAGCAAGCAAGCTCCCCCTTATGACCAAGGAGGATTAAAATGTTCAAGGTTTGCTTAGGACTGTAAAGCTGATATTGTGATTAGGAACGTTTCATAAGCACGAAGTGGTGCGTTCATTAAGCTTGCGTGATATATGCTTGCATAAAGTCTGTTGACAGACTTTTTTGTCTGTCCTACCTGCATTTGACGTGTCTGATGTCACGGGGTTTCCCCAGACATGCACGAAGAAAGTTACGATTTGCAGGGCAATTGTCAGCCTGTAAGAGAGTGTATATGGCTCATTTTATTACATGAAGAACGATTTTTTTTATATCATTATGTCTAAGATTTACCTCAGATCTGATTTCCCCGAGTTTTTTCAGAAAGTTCGGGGAAAAATTTGGTTTCCCAAAGGGACCATTTCCCAAGCCCTGTAACAGTTTGCGATATGTTTAAACGAGGACCAGGGGCAGAACCGATTCTTTTAGAGCGTTACATTTAAATTTCCATGCGTTCATCAACACCATAATTTGGGTTATTATTATTATTTATTTATTTATTATTATATTGTTGTTTTATTATTTTATATTATTATTATTATTTTATTATTATTATTATTATTATTTATTATTTTTATTATTATTATTATTATTTTTTATTATTGTTAATTATTTCTTTTCTTTAAAATTGCTAATTAAAATCAAACACCGAGTCACTAACCAGCGACCTAGGGTAATTGAAGTTTGAGGCAAATGGAACACTAACAGAAATATGCTCACAACTTCTGCAGCAGGTTCCTTGAGTGTATAGCAAAAGCACTACATTACCTCATTATACTCTTCCCTTGTCCATTTAAGTCTTGTTTTTTTTGATTTTTAGTACAAGATGGCGGAACCGCAGGGCCAGGGGGGGGAAAACTATCCCGTCCTAGTAACCTGGCGGATTTTGGTAAATGGAAGAGTTAGACTTAGTTCTGCTCTGAGGGATGCGCCCCTTGTTGATCCGTGTGACGGGCGACGCTTCATCACCCACTTCCTACTCTCATTTCAGAAGCAGGATACATTTCAGCCTCACTGTGAAGAAGCTGGACATCCCGCGCCAATCACCTTTTATTATTATTATTATTATTATTATTAATTTTTATTATTATTATTTTTATTATTTTATTATTATTATATCATTATTATTATATTATTATTATTATTATTATTTTCTTTAGATCTGCTAATTAAAATCAAACACCCGGTCACTACCAGCAACTTAGGGTGATTGAAGTTTGAGGCAATGGATAAAGATGATAATGATAACGATAATGATAATGGTAAGGATGATAATATTGATACTGATAGTAATGCTAATGATACTGATACTAGGAATAATATCAATAATGAAAATCATAATAATGGTGATTATAGTGATAACGATAATGACATCGATAATGATAATAATAATTTTAAAATACAACGCAGCAAACTAATAATCTAAACAGATGATAATGAAATAAACTATTATAGAAATAATAACGAAAATAATGAGAACAATGTCATGTGTTAGAACTACTACTATTATTATTATTCTTTTATACGAAAGTTTCCTTAGATCTGCTAATTAAAATCAAGCACCGGGGCTACCAGTGCCCTAGGGTGATTAAAGTTTGAGGCAAGGGAAATCAACTAAAACATGAAAAATATGCAGAAAAACCCAAAAATAAAAACATCAGTCAAATAAAATTCACGCACACAAAGAACCATCAGATTGTAATGCTTTTTGAAAAATTGCTTGCTTTTTAAAGACTTTTTTTTTGGATTTTTTTTTTGGATTTCCCTGGTATTTGCTCAAGAAATTATCTGACCTTTTTTTATAAGGCCAAGAGCCCCAATAATACAGGCAAATTTTTTGGTTTTTTTAAATGCCACATCTTTTCCCCCTCTATTTCCATTTTTTTAATTGATACTTTTGAACACTTTTTTTTGGGACGTTTCTGTCTAAAGGGGATGCCATTTTATAAACAGGAAGTGTTTGTTTATTTTTCCTTGATGACGATTCTGGACGATTTGCCTTATAGTAATCTGTGGAATTTGGAAAGTTCCACAAGATTGTAGCATTTTTGCCTCATAACTGGCTTGGATGGTTTTTTGTACCATTTACCCTGTGTCGAAGAAAAGTTTTGAGATTTCCCAGTGCAGGTATTGCCCACTCTGTCTGTCAATTTTTTACTCATTTGGTGTTAATATTGAGCAACCAGTAAAGGGTGATCAATTGTCTCAACCTTGTTTTCAAAAAACCTACCTTTGAGCAGTCCCATGTGCAAGTGTTATTTGATAGTTTCTGGAAAAAAAACTTTGATTTTGGGCTGCAAAAAAAAAACCCTCTGTTTCCCCTTTAAGTCCAGATTTTTTAACCCTGAGGGGTTGCAATTTCTTCTACATCAGGGGGTTTGCTTCGAGCAGCAAACTGTCCGTCGAGAGGTTTTCATGCCACCAAATTTCAATTTTTTGCCGACCTTCTTTCTTTTTTTTTTTTAGTTTAGCGCCAGTTTTGGCACATATGTTCGATATTTTGTTTTAAATCCCAAATTCCTGAAAAAATTTTTTTGATTCCTTTACTTTGAGGAAACCCTTTTAGATTTTTTCTTTGTACTCTCTAACTGAAGCATCCAATCGCGGGTTAGATCTAGTTATTGCAAGAGCCCCAATCGTTGTTGTTTGTGCGAAAATTCCCAATGCATCACCCCCCTACCCCCTTTATTTCTGGGGGCGTACAGATTCTACGTCTGTTTTAGGATGATACATTTGTTCATGTCAATTTTTCCCTTTTTTTGGGTGTCAATTTTTTTTGAGTTCATGTAATTCCCAGTCATCACGTTAAAACTATTGAAAACCACGGTTTTGCAAGAGTGTTGTTTGCTGTTAGTTTGTTCTTTAAATTTTAATTTCTGTTTTCAGATTGACCTTTACTCTTCGGATGTATTCTGTACGTATTTTTTTTTTCATCTATGATTGTTGTACCCCCTTTTTCCTTCGTTATTCCTAAAAATTATAGGTTTTTCCAATCAATTTTATATTCGGTATCAATACTTAATTTTTAATTGTCAGATGTCACTAGTTTTCCTTTGCTTAAGGTTGCTTTAGCACATTATGAGCCCAAACTTATACCTATGTCATCACTGAAATCTTTTACAGTTTTCAGCAACCTTTTCCAAATTATTTATTCTGAGCGTAAATTTCAAGTCATCCATATAGAATAAATGATTGATCTTCTTGTCCATGATCTTATCCCCTACCCTGGGTGTTAAGAAGCAGGGAGAGTGGGATAATGCCATACAGAATAAAAGAGGGGAAAAAGAGTCACCCCGGAAGATTCCCATCGATTTGCAGTTGTTTTAAATAAGGTACCGTACATGTGTTTGAAGTAAATTTTTTTCCCTAAAGTATGCGTTTCGAAGAAAGTTGATTAAAAGGAGAGACTTTTAGAATTTTAAGGATTTCAAAATCCAAGAGTGTGGGGCACTGTCAAAGCATTTTTATATCGATCCAAACAGTACTTAGATGTCTGTGGGTTTTTGTATGACATTTTCGAGAAAAACATTTTTTTTAGAGCATTTATCTTTTTCATCCATGATCCTCTGCAACATCCCTTTTTGTTCGTTGAGAAAAATTTTTTACTTCCATGTGTCGCGGTTCTTTCAGTTAGGGTTTCGGTAAGTAAAATAGGTGGTTGTTAAGGGTGTAATGGGTCGTAGTTTTTTGGGTTTCGTTTCATTTCTTTTTTCCAAGAGATAAGTAGTCCCTTGACAAACCTTTTGATTTAAGTTTGGCTCTATCATAATTGATTAAAATTAGATGTAATGTGGCATGCGCGAAAAAAAAAGTATTTAAAACCAAAAATTGGGGTCTGGGCAACCCAGGGGATTTCCTTTATGGGGTTTTTTAGTGCGTTTGAATTTTTTCAGTGGGAATATTTTCCCCTTTTTGTTCGGGAATATCCCTAGTGCATTCTAAAATCTCGTTCCTGCGTTTCATTGTATTATTTTATCTTTTTCCCCGATATTGTTCCAAAATTCCCAGACTTTTCTTCAGATGGGTAGCTTCTACAAAGTTGTTTTTTTCTTATTTTTCGGAAATTTTTCTGTCAGTTCAAAATTTTATTTGCTGAAAAACTTTTAGCGTTTGTCATATCTACGTAACCTTTGTGCCTTAACCTGAAGTTTTTGTTTATCATTATTATTATTGTTATTTTTGTTATTATTATTATTATCATCACCGTCATCATCAATATCAGTATTATTATCATCATTGTGATTATTATTTTTATTATTTTTGTTGCTTTTTGTTGTTTTTGTTTTTTTTTTATTTATATCATCATTATTCTAAATTTTTATTATTGTTATTATTGTTATTATTACTATTATTATTATTATCATAATAATTATTATTATTTTATTTTTTTGTTTCTATTATTATTTTTATTTTTTTTATTGTTTCTATTTTTATTTTTATTTTTATATTATTTTATTATTATTATCATCATCATTATTATTATCATTATTTGATAATAATAATAATAAATAGAAAATTATTACTAATTATTATTATTATTATTAAATTATTATTATTATTATTAAAATTATTATTATTGTTATTTTCATTATTATCATTATTATCATCATTACTACCATTATTATAGATATTGTTATTACTGTTATTATCATTATCATTACCATTTCAGTTATTATCACTATTATCTTTATTATCATTTTATTATCATTATTATTTTTTTTCTTTAGATTATTTTAATCAAATCAAACACCGGGCATACCCCGACCTAGGGTGATTGAAGTTTGAGGCAAATGGAACGCTAACAGAAATATGCTCACAACTTCTGTAGCAGACTCCCTGAGCGTATAGCAAAAGCAGTACATTACATCATTATACTCTTCCCTTGTCCATTTAAGTCTTGTTTTCTTTTGATTGTTAGTACAAGATGGCCGAACCGCAGACCCAGGGGTGAGAACTATCCCGTCCTAGTAACCTGGCGGATTTTGATAAATGGAAGAGTTAGACTTAGTTCTGCCCTGGGGGATGCGCCTCTTGTTGATCCGTGTGACGGGCGACAGCTTCATCACCCTTCTTCCTACTCTCACTTCAGAAGCAGGATACATTTCAGCCCCACTGCCAAGAAGCTGGACATCCCACGCCAATTACCAACTGGCATTTCCACGTCCCTGTGAGCACGGTGTTTGACGCACCACTCGATGCCCCGTGGACACCATGTAGCCTACTAAGTCTAAGCAGTGATCCCTCCCCAGGGGAGTATTTGTTTAGGCAATCATTGTTGGTGGTTCCCAACCCACCATCACATCCACGATAGACTCACCCACTACTGTATCTAGGTTCTATTTACCTAGAATTATGTAAATCAGCGTGCTTGCTCATATACGTGTGCGGGCGATGCGTGTGCACATTTTAAAAATTGTATTTTTTTTTTTTTGGGGGGGGGTTTGGATTCCATTTGATACAATGGATATTCTTGGTGTGACATACTGTCTGCTTGATTTTGCTCACGTGTGTCAGCTGCTGCTGACTCGGCTGAACCGAGTCCATACCCGCCGTGACGCCCAGCCATAGCAGTGACCTCCAGGCGACAGTTGCAACTTCTCGCGCCTGGGCGAGAGGCCGACGGATGAGAGGCCGACACGTTACCATTGTACTAACCCGGCCCCAGTATAAAGACTTAGTAGGCTACATGATGTCCACGGGGCTCCATGGGTTCACCAGGGGCATGAGCACAGCGCACAACATAGCCACACTCTTGAGCACAATAAGCACGGGCACATCTGTGGCAATATTCCTTGACCTGGAGAAGGCTTTTGAATTGGCAAGTCCTCTTGCAATTCAGGAGAGCCTGATCCAAAAAGGAATCAGAGGTAAGCTCCTGGCTTGGATAGGTGACTTCTTTACCAATAGAACAGCCAGAGTCAAATTCCAAGGTCACCTATCACAGCACATGCCACTAGAGAATGGAACGCCACAGGGTTGGGTTCTCAGTCCAGCCCTTTTTAATGCACTAATGTCCTGTATCCTCAACATAAACCTCCCAGTGGGGTGCAAGATCATCTCCTATGCAGACGATCTTGCTATCATCTCCACTGGACCATACTGCCTAAACAAAGCCCAGCGTTGTCTGGACCTGGTATCCGAGGAGTGTTTGCAGACAGGACTAAAGATCTCTGCAGCCAAATCCAAAGCCTGGCTTTGAGACAGAGAGTTCAAGGCACAAGTCTGAAAATCCAGGGAATGGACTTGGAGTGGGTTCAGGACTACCTCTACCTTGGGGTAAGGATAACCCGGACCCTCTCCTTCCACAAGGAGGTCCAGTACCTGGTTGACCGAACAAAATCAAGACTGTCTGTCATGAGAGCAATGAGTGGAAGACGCATAGAGGCCAGACACAGAGTACTAAGATCATTCTATGTACATGCTGTTAGGCCCATTGTAGACTATGCCTCCCTCGCTCTGATTGGCATTAAGAGAAAATATAAAGACCAACTGGAGACAGTCCAAAACGAAGCCGCCAGGGTCATTCTGGGTGCCCCAAGGTGGCCGAAGGTCCTCAACCTCCTTGTGGAGGCAAACCTTCTCCCCTTGGCCTCACGAATTGACCTAATGGCAGCACAATTCTTATCAAAGGTCATCCAGGCTCCCAGGAACACAAGCCTAAGACATAAAATAGTCAGACGCCTAGAACAGGATAACAAGCTGTTTGCAAACAACTCCTGGCTGTCTCACACATCCAGGGTGTTAATACGCCATCAGCTCAAAGAAGCACTACTGGCCAAGGGCATGGACTCCCCTCACACTGACTTTGTCGAAGCTCCGCCGTGGGCACAAACCTCGATAGAGTTCTCGGTCATGAGACTGGCAAGCAAAAAGAACGAATACTGTATGCCTAGCCTAAAGGCAGAAACCCAGAGGGTCATTGCATCCATCACCCCTCTGGGGAGCAGAACATATTACACGGATGGATCGGTCGATCCCTTGACCCACACTGCAGGCGCCGGCTTCGCAGCAAGGGATGCTACAAAATCCATGAGGGTAACAGACAACGCCTCCTCACTACAGGCAGAGGCAGTTGCTATCATGGGAGCACTGAGACACGCGTCCGTGAGGGAAGGACACGTCGACTGTCTTCAGCAGCGCTCACCCACTGACAATATCTACCTTCTGACTACCATCCTCACACTGGCACAGAAGATTCTTGCACAGGGTAGAAGAATTATCATAAACTGGGTTCCCAGCCACATAGGGATCAGAGGTAATGAGCTTGCTGACAGATTAGCCGAAGTTGCAGGGGTATGCCCCAATCCCTGATAATACATCAAGCCGAAAATTACTTAGGAGGAAGTATACGGTTGACGGCCACCTCCTTCCTCCGCAGTTCACAGAGAGGAAACGAGATCCTCCCCCTCGGCCAGCTGGTACTCAGATGCCACGGCTATGAACGCACTGGCACTCTCTGAAATAAACACCAGAGGTACCGAAGTCATTCTGCACAGAATGCGCCTAGGTTACCACTGTGCATGGCAGGTCATACAAACCATAGAACGTGAAGAGAGGTGTTGCATGCATTGCGGCGAGCCGAACGCCACACTTGTACATTACTTGGAGAATTGCATGCACACGCAATTCC
>NC_051428.1:29593695-29596195 GCF_015228065.2 Penaeus monodon | reverse complement strand
GGTTTAAATTTTTTTTAAATTTTCCCCCCCCCAAAAAAAAACCCCCAAAAAAAAAAAAAAAAAAACCCCAAAAAACCCCCCCCCAAACCCCCCCCTTTTTTTTTAAAATTTAAAATTTTAAAAAAAAAAAAATATTTTATAATAAATTTTTTTATATATATTAAAAATTTTTAAAAAAATATATAATATATTATAAAAACATTTAAAAATAAATTTTTTTTTAAAAAAATTTTTTTTTTATTTTATTTTTTAATTTTTTTTTTTTTTTTTGGTTTTTTTTTGTTTTTTTTTTTTTGTGTGTGTGGGGTTTTTTTTTTGGGGGGGGGGGGGTTTTTTTTTTTTTTTTTAACCCATATATAAAAAAATTTTTTTTTTATAAATTTTTTTTTTATTAAAAAATTTTTTTTTTTTTTTTAAAATAATTTTAATTTTTTTTTTTTAAAAAATTAATTTTAAATTTTTTTTTTAAATTTTTTTTTTTTTTTTTTATATATATAAAATTTTTTTAAAAATTTTTTTTTTTTTTTTTTATATATTTTTTTTAAAAAAAAAATTTTTTTTTTAATTTTTTTAAAAAATTTTTTTTTTTCTAATTTTTAAAATTTTAAAACACCCCCCCAAAAATTTCAATTTTATTTTTCCCCCAAAAAATTTTTTTTTTTTTTTTTAAAAAAAAAAAAATATATATATAAAAATTTTTTTTTAAATTTTAAAAACGGGGGCCCCGGGGGGGTTTTTTGGGGGGGGGAAACCCCTTTTCCCCCACCGGGTTTTTTGGGGGGAAAAACCCGGGGGGGGGAACCCCGGGTTTTTTTCCCCCCGGGGGGGGGGAAAATTTTTCCCCAAAAAAAAGGGGGAAAAAAACCCCCCCCCTTTTTAAAAAAAAAAGGGGGGTTTTTTAAAAAGGGGGGGTTTTGGGGGGGGGAAAAAATTCCCCCCTTTTTTTCCCCCCAAAAAAAACCCCCCCTTGGCCCCCAAAAAAATTTTTTGGGGCCCCGGGGGCCGGGGGCCCCCCCCCCCGGAAAAAAAAAAAAAAAATAAAAAATTTTTAAAAAGGAAAAAATTTCCTTTTTGGGGGGGGTTTTTTCCCCCCCCCCCCTTTTTCAAAAATTTTTTCCCGGGGGTTAAAACCCCCTTTAAAAAAAATTTTTTTTTTTTAAAAATTTTTTTTTTTAAAAATTTTTTAGTATATTAAATATATATTATATATTTATATATAATATTATTAATATCATTATATATATATTATATTTGTAAAATTTTATATTTTATGTTATTCTATATTTAAATGTTGTATATTGCATTTATAGTATATATATATTATATATCTATATATCTATATATAATATAGTTATATATATATGTATGTATAAATATACACACACACACATATATATAAATATATATATACATATCCATATGTTGTGTTTATATATATAATCTATTATTATATATATATAAAATATATCTATAAAATATATATAAGGGGCCGTGGTGCCGAATGGTTAGAGCTTCGGACTAAAGATTTGCCACGACGGCAATCTGAGTTCGAGGGTTCGAGTCACCGGCCGGCGCGTTGTTTCCCTTGGGCAAGGAACTTCCTTCGATTGCCTACCTACCATTTGGGGGCCAAGTCAGCTCAAGTCAGTGCCGGGTAAATAGAGATGGTGACTCGATAAAAACACCGGGCGGAAGGCAATGGCAAACCACCGCTCTAAATTGCTAAGAAAAATCATGGAAGCCCATGATCGTCAAGCCGCGGTGGCCGAATGGTTAGAGCGTCGGACTCAACACTGTCACGACGGCAATCTAATTCGGGGGTTTTCGGTCACCGACCGCCGCGTTGTTCCCTTGGGCAAGGAACTTCACTTTGTTTTGCCTCCCTAGCCACTGGGTGGCCACCCAGCCCAAGTCCAAGTGCTGTTCCCAAGCCCGGATAAATAGAGAGAATGATTACCTAAAAAGGTAACACCGGCACTTTCCCGTGGAAAGGAACTGGGGACCCTACTCACTCCAAGAGCATCACAACACATAAAACTACAATTAAGTATCATGCTGTGACCACGGGCGGCCCCAGAACTGAACCCACCGTTAAAAGAAGAAGAATATAAAATATATATAAAATAATTATATATATATATATTAATTATATATATATATATATATATATCAAACATAAAACATATGATGGATAGTTCATCTTGCTGTACTGCCTTGGATGTCCGTAGAGAAAGGATGCATTCTAAAACCGCGGAATGATTGCAAAGCAGGGGCTCTACAACCTTCCTCTATTGTAGCTGTTGCGACGGAGAGTCTAGTGTTATAACCATTGGACCTTCGTAGCATGTAAAGCATATGTATACACACACACTCACACACACACACACACACACACACACAAAACACAACCCCACACACACACACACACCACACACACACACACCACACACACACACACACACACACACACACCACACACACACACCACACACACACCACA
>NC_051428.1:29573307-29578307 GCF_015228065.2 Penaeus monodon | reverse complement strand
CATGTGTGTACGTGTGTATGCCCACACCGGCCGGCGCGTTGATCCCTTGGGCAAGGAACTTCACCTCGATTGCCTACCTAGCCACTGGGTGGGCATGCTAGCCCAAGTCAGTGCTGGTCCCAAGCCCGGATAAACAGAGAGAATGATTACCTAAAAGGTAACACCGGCACTCTCCGTGGAAAGGAACTGGGGACCCTACCACTTACTCACTCCAAGATCATCACAACATGAAAACTACAATTAAATATCATGCTGTGACCACGGCCGCTCAAACATGAAAAAAAAGAAAAAAAAGTGTGTGTGTGTGTGTGTGCGTGTGTGTGTGCGCGTGTGTGTGTACACACACAGATATGGACCCATGTGTGTGTGTGTGTATACACACACACACACACACACACACACACACACACTATATATATATAGATATATATATATATATATTATATATATATATATATATATATCATATATAATATATATATATATACATAATATATATATAATATAACATACACATACAAATCATAACACAACATAACACACATACACACACACACACACACACACACACACACACACCACACACACAACCATAATATATATTATATATATATAATATATATATATATATATATATATATATATATATATATATATATATATATATATATATATATATAAAAGCATATATATATATTATATCTTCCCATTGTACCATTTAAGTCCCTTGTTTTTCTTTTGATTGTTAGTACAAGATGGCCGAACCGCAGAGCCAGGGGTGAGAACTATCCCGTCCTAGTAACCTGGCGGATTTTGATAAATGGAAGAGTCAGACTTAGTTCTGCCATGGGGGATGCGCCCCTTGTTGATCCGTGTGACGGGGGACGCTTCATCACCCACTTCCTACTCTCACTTCAGAAGCAGGATACATTTCAGCCTATTTGCGAAAAAAGGGGCTGGACACCCCGCCCCAATCATAAAACTGGCTTTACAGTCCCCGGGGGCCCACGGTTTTTTGGGACGCAGCACCGACCCCCCGGGACTGCTCGCTCTGTTTGAGTTTTGCAAAATTTCCCGGCTTCGCCGGGTTTTTTCATTAGGGCCGGCCTGTGTCAGCTTGGTTTTAAACCGGGGGGTTTGGGTTTGCCAGCAGGCGTTTCCTGTAGCCGGGGTTTGAAAGCACTCGCTTTAAATTCTTTACCAGCCCCGAGGCTGTTTTCTGGGGGCTTTGTCTTGGGAATGCTTTGGGCACGCAATTCCCCAAAAGAAAATTACAAGGTGGCGTTGGGCCTCCCCGAAAGCATGCAACACCTCTTTTTCACGTTCTAGGTTTTGTATGACCTCCCATGCACAGTGGGAAAACCTAGGCGAATTCGGTGCAGAATGATTCGGTACCTTTGTTTTTTATTCAGAGATTTCCCAGTGGTTCATACCCCTGTGGCCCCTAAATTACCAGCTGGCCGAGGGGGGGGGGATCCTTTTCCCTCTCGTGAAGTGCAGGAGGAAGGAGGTGGCCGTCACCGTAAAATTTCCCTCCAAAGTAATTTCGGCTCAAATTGTTTTATAAAGGGTTTGGGGGGGCTTTACCCCTGCCAATTTGGGTTTAATCTTCAGAAAAGCTCTTTCCCTTGGATCCCTATGGGGGGGGGAACCCCCAGTTTATGAAAATTCTTCTACCCTTTTGCAAAAATTTCCTCGGGCCCAGTGGGAGGATGGTAGTCAAAAGGTAAAAGTTGTCAGGGGTGAGCGCTCCCCGGGAAACAGTCGACTTTGCCCTTTCCCCTCAGGGAAAGCTGGATCAGTGTCCCATGATAGCAACTGCCTTGCCTTTTAGCGGGGAGGGGGTTGCTTTTACCCTCATGGATTTTGGGGCATCCCTTGTGCGAACCCCTTTTGGGGTTTTGCCTTTGGGGCTAGGCAAACAGTTTTCGTTCTTTTTGCTTCCCAGTTCAGGGCCCGAAAAACTTATCGAGGTTTGTCCCCACGGCGGAGTTTCGAAAAAGTGGGGTGGGGGGAGTCCATGCCCTTGGCCAGTAGGTTTCTTTGAGTTTGAGGGCGTATTAAACACCCTGGATGTGTGAGACAGCCAGGAGTTTTTTTGCAAACAGTTGTTATCCGGGTCTTAGGCGTCGACTATTTTTTGTCTTGGGTTGTTTTTCCCCGGGGGCCCGGATGGAACCCTTTTTTAAAAAAAAGGTCAATTCTGAGGCCCAAAGGGGGGAAGGTTTGCCTCCACAAGGAGGTTGAGGACCTTTTGCCCCCTTTGGGGACCCGAATGACCCTGGCGGCTTTGTTTTTGGGCTGTCTCCAGTTGGGCGTTTTGTTTTTCTTAATCCAAAACAGAGCGAGGGGGGCATAGTTACAAGGGCCTGACAGCATGTACATAGAAGATTTAGTACTTTGTGTCTGGCCCCTAGCGTTTCCACTCAGTTCATGGGCAAGGGGTGTCTTGATTTGGGTTTGGGGCAACCAGGTTTCTGGACATCCCTGTGGGAAAGGGGAGGGTCCCGGGCTACCCTTTCCCCAAAGGGAAAGGTGTCCTTTAACCCCCCTCCAAGCTATTTCCCCGGGGTTTTCAGACTTGTGCCTTTAAAATCTTGTTAAAAGCAATTTTTTTTTTTTTTGGATTTGGCTGCAGAGATCTTAGTCCTGTCTGCAAAAACTCCCGGATACCAGGGCCAGACAAGCTGGGCTTTTTTAGGCCCGATGGTCCAGGGAGATGATTTTTTTTTGCAAGTCGTTTGCTAGGGGATGATCTTTTCCCCAATTGGGGGGGTTTTTGTTTAGGATAAAGGAAAATTTGGTATTAAAAAAGGGTGGACTGAGAACCCCACCCTGTGGGTTCCATTCTCTAGTGGAAGTGCGTGATAGGTGACCTTGGAATTTACTCTGGGTGTTCTTTGTAAAGAAAAACACCTATCCAAAAAGGAGCTTTCCTCGATTCCTTTTGGATAGGGTTCCTGAATTGCAAGAGGACTTGCCAATTCAAAAGCCTTCTCCAGGTCAAAGGGAAAATTGCCACAAATGTGCCCCTTTCTTATTTTGTCAAGAGTTGGCTATGTGGCGGTGCTCATGGGGCCCCCGGTGAAAACCCCTGGGCCCCGGGACATCAGTAGCCTACAAGTCTTTATACGGGGGGCCCGGGTTTTGTACAATGGTAACGTGTCGGCCTCTATCCCTCGGCCTCTGGCCCCCGGCGAGGGGAAGTTGCAACTGTGCCTGGAGGTTCCCCTGCGTGGCTGGGCCCCTCACGGGGGGGGGATGGAATCGGTTCAGCCCAAATACAGCAGCTGCAAAACGTGAGCAAAATCAAGCAGACAGTATGGGCACACCAAGAATAAACCATTGTATCCAAATGAATAAAAAAAAAAAAAAAAAAAAAAAAAAAAAATTACAATTTTTAAAATTGGGGCACACGCATCACCCCCCGCACGTGATGAGCAAGCACGTGATTTTTCCCTAATTCTAGGAAATAGAACCTAGATACAGTAGTGGGGAGTCTATCGTGGATGTATGGTGGGTTTGGGGAACCAAAAAACAATGATTTTCCTAAACCAAAAACTCCCCTGGGGAGGGGTCATGCTTAGGGCTTAGTAGGCTACATGGTGTCCCCCGGGGCGTCGAGTGGTGCGTCCAAAAAACCGTACTCACAGGGACGTGGGAAAAAGCAGGGTTTAAATTGGGGGTGGGATGCCAGGGTTCTTGGCAGTGGGGGGAAAAATTTTCCGCTTCGAAGTGAGGGGGTAGGAAGAAGGGGGATAAGTGTCGCCCGTAAAACGGATCAACAAGAGGCGCATCCCCCAGGGCAGAACTAAGTCTAACTCTTCCATTTATCAAAATCCGCCAGGTTACTAGGACGGGATAGTTCTCACCCCTGGCTCTGCGGTTCGGCCATCTTGTACTAACAATCAAAAGAAAACAAGACTTAAATGGACAAGGGAAGAGTATAATGAGGTAATGTAGTGCTTTTGCTATACACTCAAGGAACCTGCTGCAGAAGTTGTGAGCATATTTCTGTTAGTGTTCCATTTGCCTCAAACTTCAATCACCCTAGGTCGCTGGTAGTGACTCGGTGTTTGATTTTAATTAGCAAATCTAAAGAAAAGAAAAGAATTAACAATAATAATAATAATAATAATAATAATAATAATAATAATAATAATAATAATAATAATAATAATAATAATAATAACAACAATAATAATAATAAATAAATAAATAATAATAATAATAACAATTATGGTGTTGATGAACGCATGGAAATTTAAATGTAACGCCTCTAAAAGAATCGGTTCTGCCGCTGGTCCTCGTTTTAAACATATCGCAAACTGTTACAGGTCTTGGAACTGGTCCCTTGGAAACAATTTTCCGCGAACTTTCTGAAATAACTCGGGAACTCAGATCTGAGGTAAATCTTAGACATAATGATATAAAAAAAATCGTTCTTCATGTAATAAAATGAGCCATATACACTCTCTTACAGGCTGACAATTGCCCTGCAAATCGTAACTTTCTTCGTGCATGTCTGGTGAAACCCCGTGACATCAGACACGTCAAATGCAGGTAGGACAGACAAAAAGTCTGTCAACAGACTTTATGCAAGCATATATCACGCAAGCTTAATGAACGCACCACTTCGTGCTTATGAAACGTTCCTAATCACAATATCAACTTTACAGTCCTAAGCAAACCTTGAACATTTTAATCCTCCTTGGTCATAAGGGGGAGGAGTGTCACGTGTAGGGAGGTGGTCGGTCTTAGTTCACTTTAGGTGGAGTTCTCTCTGTAGACTCATTGTTCGCAAGGCAAGAGCGTGTGCGAAATACAGAATGAAAGGAACGACAGACAGATGTTAGTCTGGTATGATGAGAGTGTGTGGTCCTTCTCTTATGGTTGAGCAAGGATAGCACAGCCGGATACTAATACTCTTTTATTCTTGGGATTTATTCATCTAATTATTTATTCGCCTGTATAATTCTCTTTGCGACGCTATTTTGGCA
>NC_051428.1:29545675-29565675 GCF_015228065.2 Penaeus monodon | reverse complement strand
ATCGAAAACCTTTTCATTTTCACTGATTTTTAAAGACAATTGTGCATTGTTTCATCTACAAGAATAATTAATTCAGTAGATTTAATTTTTCAAAGCACACCTTGATTTTGATTTGAGTTTTCTGCACCTGAGGCAGACAGACAGTGGATACGGGGTGTGCCCGATTGTTTAGTTGTTTGTTAAAAGAAGAAGAATATATATTTATATATATATATATATATATATATATATTATATATATATAATATATATATATATTCTTCTTCTTTTAACGGTAGGTTCATGTCTGAGCCGCCGTGGTCACAGCATGATACTTAATTGTAGTTTTCATGTGTTGTGAGTACGTGGTAGGGTCCCCAGTTCCTTTCCACGGAGAGTGCCGGTATAATTTATTCCTTTTGTATACGTGATAGTACATGATAATACAAGTTCGATTTTGTAAGTTGTTGCAAATAATGTACCGTGGATCTCGCAATAAAAGTAAAAAAAAGATCTGACATTCAGGAACATGGCTTCAGTTACTCTGTGAAGTGCACCTTCGAATCTAATTTAGAAGTGAACAAAGTATCTTCATAGCTGGGTGAGCCTATGTACAGTAGAATTAGTTATGCTGCACTTATGTTATAATACATTTGTTAGTAACACATGCAAGAAAGAAAAATAAGAATAATATAAGAAAAATATAAGAAAATTATATAAGAAAAATGGTTATAAACCTTAGTCAAGATGCTTTTGGTTTCCAAATTAGTCTATTATTGAGGTAACACACATGAACAATTTGATATAAAAACGTATTATTTGTGAATATCATTTTCCGCAACATTTCCCACAAACCAAGAATTCTTGGCACAGGTTACCCGCCGACACGCAGTTCATTAATTTCGTCACAAACGGATAACGGAGAGAGTAAATCTTCTAAATTAATTATTTTTCATTATGATTTTACTGGCTTCCAGACTATATCCTCTGTTGCGCTGAGATAAATGTAGAACTGTAATTTTCCTTTTTGTTAGAAACGTTGGAATTGTATAAACGTACACAGTTGTGTGGCAGTGTAGCGTAGTTCGTCTCTTATATCGAGCCATTTCTCTTGTTTACAATTTTCGAGTCGATGATATCTTTTCAAAAACTCTTTTTGTTCTATTTTAAGCTAAATTTCTTTTTCTTTCCTTTCACCCTATGCCCAAATTTTTTTTTTCATATTTTTAGCTTTTACTCTTTCTTAAATATCCATTTTTTCTCTATCTATCTCACTCAACGTATCTTACCTTTCCTTCATTTCTCTCTTCTCTCGGCTTGGCACACGAGACATCACGCGGGCCCCCCTGTGTGGTGGTGTGGGCCAAAAACCACCTGGCCGCCAACAGCGCTTCATAAGAAGCTAGTGTGCGGCGTGTTGGCGAGTACGTGAAAGGAGAGAGGGAGTGAAAGAGGACACGCGCATATTCAACATGATGGGAAACACCTGACCCATCACGGGGCCGTGCACCATGGCCTTTCACCGTCAGGTATTTCACCAACGAGAGAGTTAAGACGCGAAACATCCCTATGATCCGACAGAACTATCTAAACCTTTCAATATATAATCCTGAACTGCAGACATAAAGTCCAGAGACAAGTGAAAGAATCAAAGAACTTGAAAATTAACCTCAACCAGCTTTCTCTGTCGGCGGGGGAGGCAGGTTTAGAGGAAGAGCGGCGAGGGAGAATGCAAGGCGGCGGGTACGGCAGCCCGCTGTGCTCTCGTGGGCCGGGGCTCGGGTGCGGCGCAGGGTTCCTCCGCCACTCTAAACAGGGGTGCATAAGCCCTTTGGGGGGAAGTCTTGCTTCGGCACAGGTGAAGAGGCAGGCACGTCACTCTACACCTGTACTGCTGGCTCTTCATGTTACACAGAATATAAGCATTTCCATATATACTGTAAGTGTGTGTGTGTGTGTGTGTGTGTGTGTGTGTGTGTGTGTGTGGGTGTGTGTGTGTGTGTGTGTGTGTGTGTGTGTGTGTGTGTGTTTGGAAAAAAATACAATATACATACATACATAAAAAAAACATATATATACATAAAACCACACATGCAAAACACATATGTGTATATGTATATATACACATATGTGTATATGTATATATAAAACATATATATGTATATATATATTATATATAGTATATATAAAATATATAATATATATATATATATATATATGCATACACACCCCCACACACATTTATATACATACATACTGCATAATATAATATATATATTATATATATAATATATATATATATATAATATATTTAAAAATATACATATATAATTATATATATATATATAAAATATATATATATATATATATAATATATACCTACAAATATACATGCATATACACACCACACATAAAGAGTGTGTATATGTATATATACTTTTATATGTATGTAAGTTATATATATAGATATGTGTGTTAAAATATATTTTTTTCAACCGTATTTATTCCATTGCAGAAAACAGGCTTCTCTCAATTCACTTTGAGAGGTTATTTGGCAGTGCCACCCTTACCTGACGGGGTGCCCTTCCTAATCAAAACCCCGGTCTGACGCGCTAACACTTTTGCCACGGCGTCGACGCCTGTGCTCGACCTTTCAAGGTAATGTGTGTTTTAGTTGGAGCGCAGGGCGTTCGTACGACTGCCGTTTGAACTCGGGACGACAAAGGCCAGTCCCAGTACTCTAACCACTTAACAATCGCGGCTATATATGTATGTGGGTGTGTGAATATGTATATATATGTATATATTCATACACACACACACACACACACACACACACACCACACACACAACACACACAACACAAACACACCACACACACACACACAATACACACACAAACACACACATATACACAAACAAACACACACACACACACACACACACACACACACACACACAAAACACCACACACACACACACACACACAAATATATATATATATATATTATATAATAATTATATATATATATATATTATAAATAATATATATATATATATTTATTACAGTGTGTGTATATATAATATGTACACACACACACACACATACACACACACACAAACACACCACACACACACCACCCCACACACAAAACCACACACACACACACACACACACACACACACACACACACATACACACACAAACACACACACATACACAAACAAACACACACACACACACCACACACACACACACACACACACACACACACACACACACACACACATATATATATATATATAAATATATATATATAATATATATAAAATATATATATTTTATATATATATATATATATATTTATATACAGTGTGGGGTATAATAATATGTACACACACACACCCCACACATACACAAACACACACACACACACACACACCCCCCAACACACACCCCAACACCCCACACACACACACACACAAAACCACACACATTTTATATATATATACATAAAATTATATTTATATCTATATATATATATATAAAATTAAATATCTATATAATATATATATTTTATATACATAACCCCATATAAAATACAATATAAATGTATATATTTTGGGATATGTATACATTTTTTCTATTATGTTATAAAAATGCATAACAGAAAATATACATATATACATAAATATAATAAAATATAAAAAAAACCCCTATATATTTATATTTTATATTAATATATATATTTTAATAAAATTATATATTGTGTAGATATATTTTGTAGAATTGTATATAGTATATGTTTTACATATTTTATACATACACACAAAACCCCACACACCCCACAAACACACACACCCACACCCCACACACACACACACACACACACACCACACACACACCAAAACCACACACACCCCACACCACCCACCCCAAAAACACACACACACACACACACTACGTACACATATTGTTTGTATGTATATAAAATACTACACACACATGATTACCTAAAAGGTACCCCCGGCACTCTCCGGGGAAAAAAGGAAAAACTGGGGACCCTACCACGTACTCACTCCAAGAGCATCCCCAACCCTTAAAACTACAATTAAGTATCATGCACGTAAACCACGGCGGCTCAGAAAATAAAACCTCCTTTTTAAAAAAAGGGAAAATATATATTTTAATAAAATATATATATATATATATTAAATTATATAAAAATATTTTATAAAATATATATATAACAAAAACACAATGTATGCAATTATAAGTATATCTATCTAGGTAAAACATATTAGACATTATTACGGTATTTCATATTTATACATATACACAAAACCCCACCCCACAAAACCACCACCCCAAAACACACCACCCCACCACACCCCACCCCCCAACACAAATAAATATATAGTATATATATATATATTATATATATTTTATATAATTATTTTAAAATATTTATATACAGTGGGTTTTTTATATAAGTTTTTACACACACACACACAAAACACACACACACCACACAAAACACACCACACACACACAAAACGCACACCCCCACCCCACACCCACACCCCACACACACCACATATATATACAATATATAAAAATATATTTATAAAATATATAATATTATTAATATATATAAAAACATACACACATAAAAAATTTACAATATATAGGGTATATATTTTGGGGATAGTATCCCATATATCTATATATGTAATATTTCCCTTTATCAGAAAAATATACATATTTTAATATAATATATATAATATATATATTTTAAAAATTTTTTAATATTATTTTTGTAGATATTTTTTATGTATGCGGGTTTTTTAAATATGTATACATATGTATCTTTACACACACACCCCCCAAACCACACACACACACACACAACACACACACACACCACACCCCACACACCACACACACCCCAACACACACCCCACACACAAACACACAACACACACCCCACGTACCCCTTTTATGGGGTTTTATGTAAAATATATAATACACACACATGTTTACCTAAAAGGCCCCGGGGGCACCCCTCCGGGGGGAAAGGAATGGGGACCCTCCCCACGTACTCACCCAAAAAGCATAAACAACAGGGAAAAACTAAAATTTAAATATCAGGGCTGGGGCCCGGGGGCGGCTCGGACATGAACCTACCGTTAAAAGAAGAAGAAAATATTTATATATTATAGAATTATAATTTTATATATTTTAAAATATATATATATATATATATAAAATAAAAAATACACATATGTATGCATATGAAATAAGAAAATTTTATCATGTGACATATATAGACAATACACACAACACACACACCCCCACACACAAACACACACACAAACACACACACACAAACACACACAACCACCAAAACCAACATTATATATTTTTACATTATTATAATTTTTAAATATATAATAAAATATATATAAAAATTTTAATATATATATATATATGTTTTGTGTGTTTTTTGTGTGTGTGTGTGTGTGTGTGTGTGTTTTTATGTGTGTTTGTTTTTTTTATGGGGGGGGTGTGTGGTGTGGTGTGTGTTTTTTTAAAACAATAAAAGGGTTTTGGGTGGTACCCTTTACCCCTCTGTCCCCCGCAGCTGCTTTTCCCCCTTTGGGACAGACGCGGGGTGCCCCCTTCCCTTTCTCTTTCGACACTATTTGCAATTAAGCTTTCCGTCCCCCGAAGAAAAACCACCGAAAAAAGGGGACACGTTTCACCATCTGCCTTTCGAAATTTGGGGGGACACGGGGGTCTCTTAAGGACCCGGGAAAAAAACCCCACTAGAAAGGGACCCCTTTTTCATTTACCTTCACTAATGCCACTATCTCTCGTTGATATAAATTTTTCTCTCTCTTCTCTCTCCCCCTCTTTTCCCCCTCTCTCTCTCCTTTTCCTCTCCCTCTCTCCCTCTCTCAAATATTATATTATATATTATATTATATAATATATATATGTATACATACATACTTTATCTTTTGTATATTTTATATATATAAATATATATATATATATATATATAAAATTGTATACTTACTTTATATATTCTCATATATACAATTTTATATATATACACACACGCCCCACACACACCCACACACACACACACACACACAAAAACCCCACAAAAAACCAAAACACATGTATATATAATATACTATATATATATTTTAATAAAATTATATAAAATATATTAAAATTTAAAACACACACACACACACCCCACACACACAACACACACACCCACACCCCAACCCCACACCCCACAAATATATTTTATATTATATTTTAATATTTATATTATATATATATAAAAAATAAAATATATATTATACAAATTTTTGTGTGGTGTGTGTGAGTTTTGGGGAGGGGGTGTTGTGATTTGGGGTGTGTGAGAAATGTTTTTGTGAGTGTTTGGGGTTTTTGTGTGTGTGTTTTGGTGTGTGTGTGGTGGGGGTGTGTTTTGGGTGTTGGGGGGGTGGGGTGTGGGTGTGTTGGGGTGGGGGTTGTGTGTGGGGTTTTTTTGTGTTTTTTTTTTTGTGTGGGGTGTGTGTTGGTTTTGTGTGTGTGTTGTTGGTTTTGGTGTGGGGTGTTTTGTGTGGTGTGTCTGGGGGTGTTGTGTGGGTGTGGTGTGTTTTGGTGTGTGTGTGTTTTTGGGGTTTTGTGTGTGGTGTGGGGGAAAGTGTGTTGTAAACCCAATAGGCAAAACATGTTTAACAAAGGGTCCAAGGGTTTTTATAAAACAAAGGACTCTCCGCCCGCAAAGCTACAAAAAGGGGAAAAGGTTGTAGAGGGGCCCTCTTTGCAATAACCCCCGGGGTTTTTTAAAATTTCCCATCTTTCTAAAACGGACTTTCCAAAGGGCCCCCCATACGCAAGAGGAACTACCCAAAATTCATATGTTTTATGAGATATATATATATATAATATAATATTTTATATATATATATAAAATTATATATATATTTATTCTTTTTTTTTTAAAACGGTAGGTTAAATGTCTAAACCCCCCGGGGCCCACACCCAGGGTATTTAAATTGTATTTTTCCCATGTTTTGTGATGCCATGTGTTGGATGTTTCTTGGATTTGGTTTTACGTGGAAAGGGTTTCCCCTTTTTCCTTTTCCCACGGAAAGTCCCGGGTTTGTTACCTTTTTAGGTAATTTTCTCTCTATTTATCCGGGTTTTGGGACCAGCACTTGACTTGGGCGGGCTTGGCCACCCAGGGCTAGGAAAGGGCAATAAAAGGGTGAAGTTCCTTGCCCAAGGGAAAAAACGCGGCGGGTCGGTGACTCAAAACCCTCAAATTTCAGAGCCGTCGTGACAGTGTTGAGTCCAACGCTCAAACCCAATTCGGCCACCGCGGCCCCTTTATATATATATAAAATTATATATTTTTTTATATATATATATAATATATATATAAAATATATTATATATAAAATTTGTATATTATTATTGTAATATATGTGTGTGGGGTGTATATTTATACATACATATATTTAACATAATATATTATATTATAAAATATATATAAAATTATATATATATATAAATATATATATATATTATATAAAACAAAAAAAATTTTGCATATATACATATATATATATATTTTATTTATATAGATAATATTATTTTATATTTTAATATATATATATATATATTGGAATATGAAATTTTAATATAACATAACAAAATTTTATATAAAATTATGATAATATTTAATATCTATAAAATTTTTAATCTATATCCCAACCATATGAATGTATATAAAAATAATAAATATAAAAAATATATATATATATAATATATATATAATATATATATATACATATATGTATATATTTTATACCACACACCCCACCACCCACACACACACCACACAAACACAACACACACACACACACACCCACACACACACACACACAAAAACCCAAAACACACACACACCCCAAAAATATATTAATAATATATTTTTTATTATATATATATATATATATATTATATTAGTTTTTAATATAAATTGTTATTTTATGTAAAATATGATATGTATATTTTATAAAATAATTATATAATATATATATATATATAAAATTATATATATAAAATTATGTGTGGTGTTGTTTGTGTGTGCGTGTGTGGGGCATTTGTGTGTGGTGTGTGTGGGGTGTGTGTGTTTTGTGTGTGTGTGTGTGGTGTTTGTGTTGTGTGTGGGGTTGTTTTGGTGTGTGGGTGTGTGTGTTTTGTGTGTTTTGGTGGTGTGTTGGTTTTGGTGTGGGGAAATATGTATATAAAAAACATATAATTTTAATATATATATATATATTATATTATATATATATATTTTATATATATATGAATAAAATTTTTAATTTACGTAATATATGTGGTAATATTTTTTTGTTTTAATGTGTATGAAATATACATCCCATATATATATATATATTATAATAAAATTATATTTATTTTATATATAGGGTTATTATATATATGTATAAAATTATGCATACATATATAAAATATATATATAAATTTTATAATATAAAAATAAATATATAGATTTTACATATAAAAGGGGAAAATGGGAAAACATACGACTTTCTAGATTTTTTTCCCCCTTTGAATACCCCTAAAGTTTTTTTTTTTAAATTTTTCCCTTTTTAAGGATTTTTCTATAAAGGGGGAAAACAAAATTGAGGGTTTAACCTTTAAAATTTCCCCACACCCCCACAACACACACTTTACGCACCTGCACACACCCCACCCCAAACACACGCGCGGGCCACACACACGCACCACACACCCCAACACACACACACAAACACCACACACACACGAACACGACCCCACACACACACAACACACACACACACACAAAAAAAAACACACGAAACCAAACACCACACTCACACACCCCACGCACGCACCCCACCCCACAAACACACCCCCACAAAAACCAAACACACACAAAAACCCAAACAAACAAAAAACAAAACCCCACACACCCCCAAAAACCCAAAAACATTCACCCCACACAAAAACACACAAAACACAAAAAGGGAAAACACACCACCACAAAACAAAACACACACACACACCACACACACACACAAAACCCCACACTCAACAACACACACACACCCCCCACACTCACAAAAAGTCCCTATGATTTTTTGAAAAAAAGGACAAAAAAAACAGGAGCCTTCAGGATCCACAAAAGGGGCAGATTAAAGTTTCCCACACCCCCAACACAAAATGTTAAAATTTTCCATTTTTTTTTTTTTTTAATGGGAGTCACCCATTTTTCTATTTCCCCGGGCACTGATTTGGGGCCTGGTTTTGGCCCCCATTTGGCTAGGCGGGGAAATTTAAAGGTGAATTTCCTTCCCCAAAGGGGAACAAGGGTCCCGGCCGGGGGGCCCTCAAACCCCCGAACTCAGATTGAGTCTTGACCCCCGATGCTCAAAACCCTCCTCCACACATACTGTTTTAGGTATACATATGTGCGCGTTTTTAACCTTTAATCTGCTTGTGTGGATCCTGAAGCCCGGTTTCTCTTTTTTCTTTGTCTTTTTTCCCATACATCATAGCACTTCTTGAAAAAAAAAAAAAAAAAAAAAAAAAAAAAACATTTTTTCGTGTATCGAAAACTTACTGTGATTTGGTTTTTGCGTGCACCGGGACGGGGCGAGGAAAATAGGGGGCCCAAGAGAATTTAGAGGGAAAAAAAAAGTAAACTTTTTTTTCCTTTTCAGAAGGGGGAAAAAAAAAGTGAAAACGTTTTCAAACCAAATCAACAAAATTTCCCTTAAAAGTTTTTAAAAACACGCAAAAACCGACACAAAAAAAATAATGGGTTTCAAAAAAAATGATTGAAAAAATTTACGTGATATCCCTTGCCATTCACTTCAAAGATGCAAGGAAATTTTTTGTTTTAACACAGAATTTTTCAGCAGGGTATTTCAAATCGGGTCTGTAGCAGTGGGGGAATTTTGAGTTTTTAAATTTATTTTTTTTTAAAAAAGGGAAGTATAGTGGGGGGGGAAATTTGACAACGGGGGAAAAAATAAATAATTGGGCCACTCCATGAATAGCCCAATTTTTTACACAATACTGAGGGCATGGGCCAAAATATTGCGCGAGTATTGCTGGGTTTTTGAGGTGGCCGAAAAACGGGTTTAAAACAATTTGGGGAAACCAATTTTCCCGGGGAAAATAATTTTTTAAAAAAAAAGGGAAGAGAAGCACCGGGAAAACCAAAGGAGAAAGTCTTTCAAGTTTAAAAAGGTAAGGGGTGATTTGGATAAAGGGCTTTAGAATGAACCCTGTCAACTAGGGGGATTTGGGCTAGGTAAAGCCCCAGCACTCCATACATGGAATTTTTATATCCCATTGCAAAAAACACACAACACACAATTCCTGGTGTACGTGTGATCCCCACCCCCCGGGCCGGCGCTTTTGATCCCCTTTGGGGCAAGGAATTTTACCTGGCCCCTTTCCCTAGCCACTGGGGGGGGCTTTCTAGCCCAAGCCCGTGCTGGTCCCAACCCCGGGAAAAACAGAGAAAATTTTGATTACCAAAAAAGGTAACCCCGGGCCCACTCCCCGGGGAAAAAAGGAAACGGGGGGCCCTCCCACTTATTTCCACCCCAAGATCACCCAAACATAAAAAACTAAATTAAATATCTGCTTGTGACCACGGCCGCTAAAACATAAAAAAAAAAAAAAAAAGAAAAAAAAGTGTGTGTGTGTGTGTGTGCGTTTTGTGTGTGGGGGTGTTGTGTACACACACAGATATGGACCCATGTGGTGTGGGGGTTTTACCCACACACACACACACACAACACACATAAAATATATATATATATATTTTAATATAAAATATTATATATATATATAAAATTATATTTTAATTTTATATATTTATTTATACATAAAAATATATAAATACCACACACACACACACACACACACCCACACACACACAACGTACCCAAAACACCACCACACCCCACACACACAACACCCACACCCCCATAATTTTATATATATATAAAATATAAAATATATATATATATTATAATTTTAATATATATATTATATATATATAGCAAAACATACTTTAACCTCTTTTAAAACTTTTCCCCTTGTCCATTTTAAAGTTTTGTTTTCTTTTTGATTGTTAGTCCCAAAAATGGCCAAACCCGGGCAGAGCCAGGGGGAGAACTATCCCTTTCCTGGGAAACCTGGCGGATTTTGAAAATGGAAGAGTCAAAACTTAGTTTTTTGCCATGGGGGATGGGGGCCCCTTTTTTGATCCTTTGGGACGGGGGACGCTTCATCCCCCAATTCCTACTTTTCACTTCAAAAACCCGGGGATACATTTCAGCCCCACTGCGAAAAAGGGCTGGACATCCCCGGCGCCAATCATCAACTGGCATTTACAGGGCCCCCGCGGGCACGGTTTTTGGACCCCAGCACCCCCAAACGCCCCGTGGACTGCTGCTGCTCTGCTTGAGATTTGCGAAGTTCGGGCTTCGCCGGGGCCCTTTTTTCACTTAGGGGCCCGGGCCCTGTGTCAGTTTTGGTTTTGGTTTTTACCGGGGGCGGGGGGGAAATTCCCAAAGCAGGCGCTCTGTAGCCCTTTGGTGTAAGTTCTCGCAAAATTTTTTCTTTTTTACCAGCACGACGGTGTGTTCTGGGGGGGTTTGTTTTAGGAATTGCGTGTGCACGAAATTCTCCAAGTAAATGTAAAAATGGGGCGTTCGGTTTCCCCGAAATTTCCCTTGAAAACACCTCTCTTATTTCTAGGGTTTTTGAAAATGACCTCCAAATCCCAACATTGGAAAAACCTAGGCGCTTCTGTGCAGAATGACTTGGGGACCTCTTTTTGTTTTTTTTCGGGAGAGTGCCAGTGGTTAAATACCCTTTGTGGCATCGGGATCCCCAGCTGGCCGGGGGGGAGGATCTCGTTTTCCTCTCTGTGAAGCGCAGGAGGAAGGAGGGGGCCCGTCACCTTTTCCCACTTCCTCCTAATTTAAATTTTGGGCTCTGATGTTTTTATCAGGGATTGGGGGGCATACCCCGGGCCAACTTCGGCAATTTCTTAAAGAACCCTCATTACCTTTTAATCCCTATGTGGCGGGGAAACCCATTTATGATAATTCTTTCTCCCCCTGGGGCAAAACCCTTCTTTTCCGTGGGGATGGTAGTCAGAAGGTAGATTTTTGTCATGGGTGAGCGTCTGAAACATTTCAAAGTTTTCCTTCCCTCACGGCGCGGGGGCTAAAGTGTCCCATGATACAACTGCCTCTCCGGTAGCGAGGGGGCGTTGTCTGTTCCCCTCAGGTTTTTTTGTGGCATCCCTTGCTGCGAACCCCTTTTGGGGTTTTTCCCCTTTAGGCTAGGAATACATTTATTCGTTTTTTTTGCTTGCCCTCTCAGGGGCCAAAGGAAAACTCTATCGAGGTTTTTTGGGGCCCCCGGCGGGGGCTTCGACAAAAGTCAGGGTGAGGGGAGTCCATGGGCCCCCCTTTGGGCCCTAGTGGGGTTCTTTTAGCTGATGGCGTAAATTTAAAACCCTGGGGTTGTTTTGGGGCAGCCAGGGGGGGTTTTTTCAAACAGCTTGTTTCCTGTTCAGGCGTCTGACTATTTTAGTCTTTTGGCTTTTTTTCCTGGGGGCCTGGATGACCTTTTTTTTATAAAAGGTTTAATTTGGGGAGGCCAAGGGGGAAGGGTTTGCCCCCCCACAAGGAGGTTTTAGGAAACCCCTTTGCCCACCCCTTTGGGGGGCCCAGAATGACCCTGGCGGCTTTGTTTTGGCTGGGCCCCCAAGGGGTTTGGGCCCCCATGTTTTTCCCCTTAATGCCCCAAACAAGCGAGGGGGGCAAGTCTTTCAAAGGGCCTGGGCCGATGTACATAGGGAAAGATTTAGTTTCTCTGTTTTCCCGGCCCCCATCGTCTTCCAATCATTTCCCCTCATGGGAAAAAAAATGTTTTTTGATTTTGTTCGGTCAAAACCCGGGGATTTTGGGCATCCTGTAAGGAGAGGGTCCGGTCATCCTTTCCCAAAGGGACAGGTAGTCCTGAACCCCCCTCCAAATCTAATTTCCCCGGAAATTTTCCCGAAATTTTGCCTTAAACCCCTCTGTCCCCCGAGCCATGGCTTTTGGGTTTGGCTGCAGAGATCTTTAGTCCCTTTTCCCCGCAACACTCCTCGGAACCAGGTCCCGGGCAACCCCTGGGCTTTGTTTTGGCAGGGGATGGGGCCAAATGGAGATGATAGCAAGATCGTCTGCCCTAGGAGATGGAAACTTGCACCCCACTGGGAGGTTTTATGTTGAGGATACCGGACATTAGGGTTTTTTTTAAAAAAGGGGTGGACTGAGAAACCCCCCCCTGGGCGTTTTTCCCTTCTCTAGTGGGGATTTCTGTGATAGGTGGGCCTTGGGGAAATTTTACTCGGGGTGTTCTATTCGTAAAAAGTTCCCCCCTATCCAACCCGGAGTTTTCCTCTGATTCCTTTTTGGCAGCTCTCCTGAATTTTAAAAAGGACTTGGGGCCCAATTTAAAAAAACCTTCTCCAGGTCAAGGGGAAAATTTTCCACAAAGTGCCCCTGCTTATTGTGCTCAAGAGTGTGGCTATGTTTTTGCGCTGTGCCATGGGCCCCCGGTGAAAAACCCCCGGGGCCCCCCTTGGGGCATCATGTAGCCTACTAAGGGCTTTATAAATGGGGGGCCGGGTTATAAAAATGGTAACGTGTCGGCCTCTTAACCGTCGGCCTCTCGCCCAGGCGAAAAGAAGTTGCCCAAAAGTCGCCTGGAGGTCACTGCTTTTGGGGGTGGGGGGCCCCGGCGGGTATGGACTCGGTTCGCCGAGGGCAAAAACAGCCTGACACAAAGTGAGCAAAAAAAGCAGACAGGGATTTTAAAACCAAGAATATCCCCTTGGGATCAAATGGAATAAAAAAAAAAAAAAAAAAAAAAAAAAAAAAAAAATTTCAATTTTTTAAAATGTGCACCCGCCTCACCCGCGCACGTGTATGAAAAACAAGCACGTGATTTTCATAAATTTTGGTAAATAGAACCTAAAATCAGTAGTGGGTTTAGTTTATCGTGGATGGATTGGGGTTGGGAACCACCAACAATGATTTTCCTAAACAAATCTCCCCTGGGGGGGGGATCACTGGGTTAGACTTTGTAGGCTACAGGTGTCCCCCAAAGGGGGGCAGTGGTGCGTTTAAACACCCGGGCTCACAGGGACCCTGGAAAAATAATGGGAAAAAATTGGGAAATTTGGGGTGGGAAAGTCCAGCCCTTTTGGCAATTTGGGGGTGAAATTTTCCTGCTTCTTAAGTGAGAGTAGGAAGAAAGGGGTTTATGAAAAACTGTCGCCCGTCACACGGATTTAACAAGAGGGGCATCCCCCCGGGCAAAAACTAAGTTAAAAATCTTTCCCTTTATAAAAAACCCCCAGGTTACCCAGGCGGGGGGGAGTTCTCACCCCTGGCTCTGCGGTTCGGGGCCATTTTTTTGGGGGGACTAAACCCAATCCCAAAAAAAAAACAAGACTTTAAAAGGGGCAAGGGAAGAGGGTTTAAAGAGGTAAAAGTTGTGCTTTTTCTATAAAACTCAAAGGGAAACCCGCTGCAGAAGTTGTGAAAAATTAAAATTCCCGTTGTGTTCCATTTGCCCCCAAAATTCAATCACCCAGGTCGCCGGGGAGTGAATCGGGGTTTGATTTTTTAATTTGGGAAAACTAAAGAAAAAAAAAAGAAAATTTAAAAATAATTAAAATAATAATAATAATAATAATAATAATAAAATTAATAATAAAAATAATAATAATAATAAAAATAATAAAAATTTAAAAATAATTAAAAACAACAATAAAAAATAAAAAATAAATAAAAAATAATAATAAAAAACCCTTTTGGTGTGGATGAAAAGCATGGAAAAAAATTTAAATTTTAACGGCTCTAAAAAATCGGTTCTGCCGTGGTCCCTCGTTTTAAAAATATCGCAAAAAAGGGGAAGGTCTTTGGGAAATGGTCCCCCTTTGGGAAACAATTTTTTTCCCCGAACTTTTTTTGGGAAAAAAATCGGGAACTCAGATCTGAGGGGAAATCTTAGGGAAAAATGGGTTTTTTAAAAAAAATCGGGCTTCATGTACTAAAATGAGGCCCTATACACTCTTTTTAAAAGGCTGACAATTTTTCCCTGCAAATCGTAACTTTTTTTCGTGGGATGTCTGGGGAAACCCCCCTGGGCATCAGGGAAATTTCCCCAAAAGCAGGTAGGACAGGGCAAAAAAAATTTTTGTCAACAGACTTTTTTTGCAAGCATATAAACCGCCCAAACTTAAAAAACCCCCACTTTGTGCTTTTTGGGAAAATTTCCTAATCACAATAAACAAAATTTACAGTCCCTTTAAACAAACCTTGAACCCTTTTTTAATCCTTCCTTTGGGCATTTGGGGGGGAGGTGGGCCACGTGTTTGGGAGGTGGGGCGGGGGCTTAGTTCACTTTTAGGGGGGAGTTCTCTCTGTAGACTCATTGTTTCGCAAGGCCAAAGAGGGGTGGTTCCCAAATACAGAATGAAAGGAACGACAGGGCAGAAATTTTAGTCTTGGGTTTTGAGAGAGTGTTGGGGGCCTTCTTTATGGTTTTAGCCAAAGGGTAGCCCCCGCCGGGGTACCCAATTTTCTCTTTTTTTTTCTTGGGGAAATTTTTTCACTAATTTTTATTCCCTTTTAAATTCTCTTTTTGGGGCGCTATTTTTGGGGGAGTTTTTGTAATAAAGCAAACCCCCAAAAATAAACCTCCAGGTATTTCCTTTTCTTAGGTCAGGCTTTGTAGACCCCTTTTGGTTTTTTCCAAAATACTGACTTATTACATAATTTTTTTATGCATAAAAAAAACACATGACAAAGGGTAGCTCATTAACATGTTCCACAAGTAAAAAATAAATTTTTTTAATGTCCCCGCAAGTTCCCAGTTGTGAGTGAGTTTCTGGCTTCCCTGCGGTTTCCCCAAAAAGGGGGGGTTTGCGGCTTCTTTAAAGCCATTTTTCTTTAGAATAAACCATGGTTTTTTCGGGGAAGGGTGAAATGTCCATGAAAATATGATGGAAACAAACAGAAAAAATGATCCCGGGTAATAAAGAAAAACCCCAATGGTTCCCCTGGTTTGGTTTTTTTAAAAAACTCTCTGCTTAAAAGAATCGATTTTTTAACAGCACATTTTCGACTTCTTTCTACACATGAAGTTCTTGGGAAAATTTTTAAAAAAAACAAAGAGGGCCCCTTTCCATGGATGTTTAAACCCAAAAAGAAATTTATTTCTTGACACATGAAGATAGTTTTACCGTGGGGGCTAAAAAAAGGAAGATAAATTTGCACAAAAAAAAAAAAGAATTTAGTCCAAACCCGGGGTACCTTGAAATGAGGGTTTTTAAAACCCGGGGTGGTTTTCAAGGGGGCCCTTTTAGAATCATCTTTAAAAAGCTGTAAAGTAATTTTAAAGGGGGGACCAATTATGGGGAGCAAAAACCCTTTCAGCCTGGCAGGTTTCAAGCATGGGTTTATAAAAAAAACAATCACTACTCAAAAAAAAAATATTCTTGGGGGAAAATTTTCAGTGGAAGGTCTATCTCCAGGTGCACTTAGCCAAAATCCTCTAGCTGTTGGGGGCCCCGGGAGGGTTTAAAAACTCTTTCCCCCCTCAAAATGATATTGGGAAAAACCCGTCCTACTGCAAAAACCATTTTCCCTTTCAAACTTATTTTTCCAGTTTCACCTTTTAAGGGAAATTTCCCACCCTCTCCTGTTTTATCTTTTACATAATAATAAAATATATAATATATTAATTATTTTTTATATATATAAATTATTATATATATATTTTATATATATATATATCTATATTATAAATTAAAAAAAAAAGAGAGGAGAGGAAAAAGAGAGAGAGAAGAGAGAGGAGGGGAGGGGGGGGAGGAAGGGGGAAAAAGAGAAAAAAGAGAGAAAAGAAGGGGAGAAGGGAAAAAAGAGGTATAAAAAATAAAAAAAATAAGATATAAAATATAATATTATCCCATATAATTCATATTACATAATATATATATTTTAATTTTATATAATATATATATATAAAATATATATATATATATTAAAATATTAATATATATATAGGGGTGGTGTGTTTTTTGTAGCAAAGTGGGGTTTGTATGTGTGGGGTTTTGTGTTGTTGTGTATTTGTTTTGGTGTGTTGTGTGTGTGTGTGTGTGTGTGTGTGTGTGTGTGTGTGTGTGTGTGTGTGTGTGGGGTGTGTGGTGTGTGGTGTGTGTGGGGTGCGGGTTTTTGTATTTGTGTAGGGGTGTGTTTTGTGGAAAATATACCCTGTATTATATATAAAATATATATTTTATTATATATATATTATTTTATATATATACATATATATATACATTTACATACATACATAAAATATGAAATATTAAAAAAAAGTTTCAAAAAACCCGTTTTTCCCGAACCAAAAAATGAAAAAAAGAAAATAGTGAAAAAATCGGGGGTGGGAACACAAAAACAAAAAAACACACTTGGGCAGGGGGGAGAGTGAGGGGAGTGGGGGTAACGCAATAAAAAAATTTTTGCTCCTTGCGGAGAGGATTCCGAAGTGGGTTTTTCTAAAACAAAATTTTGGTGCAGCGGCAATAAACAGCAATACATAAAACTCGGGTGTTTTAACCTGGCCCCAAACTCCCCCCCCGCGCCCGCCACCAACTTCCCCTGGGCTCCACGGGCCCCAAAACACGGAAAGGGGAAAAGATGCGTACCATTGTAATTTCGGAAGATGAAGAGGCAGTTGGGGGGTGGGAAAAAGAATTTTGAAAAAAAAAAAAAAAAAAAAAAAGGGGGAAGAAAAAAGAAAATTTAAAAAACAAAGAAAAAAATTATACTCGCTTTGACAAAGGGCGGGGGAACCCAAAAACCAAGAAAAAAACCCAAAATGACATTTTTTTTCTTCAACTGCAACCCCGCACGCTTTTTACCCCCCCCGAAAAGCTTTTCATACAGTTTTCTTTATACACACCCCATTTCCCCACACACACCACACACACACACAAAACAAAACCCCCCACACACCACACACACACACCCCCCACAAAAACACACACACACACACCCCCACACAAAACCACAAAAACACACACCCCCCACACACACACACACAACACCCCCCCCACCCCACAAAAACCCTAATATTAATAATATATATATATATATATTACTAATATATATATATATATATAATGTATTATATACTTATAAATATTTTAAAATACCAAAATAATATATAATATATATAAAAATTTTTTTATAATGTAAATTTTTATAATATAATAATTAAAATAATACTAAAATATATTTTTAAAATATATATAAAATAATATATATATATATAAATATATATATATATATATAATTTCCCCACACATAAAAAAACACACACCACACACCCCCCACAACACACACATGAAAAGGGAAAGCACCCCACACACAAACATACAGACACACACAGTTCAAAAAAAAAGTGATGTAATAAAAAAACACCCCGTTTACGAACTGAAACAAATCTCAGTTACTATCAGTTGATACCACAGTTTCGCTACGTTACCGGCAAAAAGAATAAACAGAATAACTGTTTTTTAACCAATAAGTCCAAAAAACATACAGTAGGGGATAAATGAAGTCAATTTGGGTTAAAATGCAAACTAATGGGATATTAAGATGCCCGCAGATGGTTTTAAAAAATACCGGGGCCCAAAACATTTTTGGAAAAAAAAGTAAAAAAGTCCAAATAGCATTTTCAATATGTTTAAAATTAAACCCACTAAGTGTGAACAAGAGGCCCAAAAACAAGAATGGAGGCTTTTTTAAAAAAACTTACGAGGAAAAAAATTTTTTCTTTGAAAAAAGAATACATACACTCACAGGGATAATTAAAAAATATCTGAATTTAAAAACGAATTAAAAAATGTTATAGGTTTAAACTTACTTTCACTTTCTTCAGAAAAAATATCTCTGACCCACAGCTTCATTCTATTTTACCCACCGGGGGCAAAATCCGAAAAAAAACCGGCTCCAGCGGCCCCCTGACAAGGCCACGGTTTGGCGCCCCTCGGTTTAATCCCCCGAGCATTCGGGCCGAGGCAGCCCCCTTTGCTGCTGCTATTTTTTTTATTAATTTAGAAAAGAGTTTTTGTTTTAATAAAGATATTTTGTCCTTTTCCCCCCCCTTCCCAAAAAATTTGTTAAAGGGGGGAGGGGAAATACTGCTTTGGATAAATGAGAAAATTATAGAGGGGGAATTAAAGGTAAATGATTCCTTGGAACTGTATGAATAAAATATTAGCACAATTTTTTTGAAACAAATTTGGGAGAAAATTGTAAATTGGGCAACATTATTTTTCTGTCCAATTTAAATAAACCATAGTACCAAATAACTTTTATTGCTAATTTATGCTGCCCAATAAAAAAAATTTTTCGATGATCGGGTTAAAGTTTTAAAGTTTTTAATTTTCTAGTAAAATGTAAAACAGTATGCTAATAAATTTACATTAATATTGGTTTTTGTAAACGTTTAAAAAGGGAATAATGAAATTTTGTGGTAATGCTAGTAATAATTTGTGGGCGATTTTAAAATGATGGTAATAACACTAATAATAATTTTGATGAGGACAAAAAGTTTTCCTTTCCCGCTGAGCTTATGGTAATGGCCAATGATTAAAAAAATAATAATTAAAAATTGATAAATAATAGTAAAATATTAATAATAATTTAAAAATAAAAAATAATAATTTAAAAAAAAATAATAACGATTTTTGATGATGATGAGTGAGGGTGTTTATTTTATGATGATTGATGATGAAAGATGATGATGATGATGATGATGATGGTTTATCATCATCACAT
>NC_051428.1:29504374-29543075 GCF_015228065.2 Penaeus monodon | reverse complement strand
GTGTGTGTGTGTGTGTGTGTGTGTGTGTGTGTGTGTGTGTGTGTGTGTGTGTGTGTGTGTGTGTGTGTGTGTGTGTGTGTGTGTGTGTGGAAAATATGTACGTATAAAATGTGTGTTTATGTAAAGAAAGTGTGCATGTAAAAATGTGTATTTTTATAGGGGTACGTATCTGTAGAATTGCATTTTATTGCTAAAAGTCATTTGCTTGTTCCTTCAGTGTGTATTTGTGTTTGCACATGTATCATTAACACGATATACCCGATTGCCACTGACCTTTCTGGGCATTATCGTTTGCGCGGTCACATGAATGAGGGTTAGTTGCCAGTACATGCTAGTGCAAAGGAGGCGAACCCGGCGTGAATCGAGTTGGGTGTTGTGAAGTTTACTGACGTTACTTGAGGTTGCTCCAGATTTTGAATTGCATAGTTGGCGCCCGCAGAAACTGGAAAATTATCCCTAGCTGTAGACACGGATAGTGTGAGAAATTGTGTTTATATATATATATATATATATATATATATATATATATACATATACATACACACATACATATACATATATATATGTGTGTGTGTGTGTGTATATGTATATGTATATGTATATGTATATATATATATATATATATATATATATATATATATATACATATACATATATACATATAATAGTGGAGAAGGGGGAGGGGGTGTGAAGGGTCTCAGGAGTGTGAAAGGGGAAAGGGGAAAAAGTTGGAAAAACAGAGAGAGTAAAGAAGTATGGAACACGTACAAACATACATAGGTGCCTAGATGAAAATTACATACATAAATGATGTTTAGATACGTACATAGATGGTGCATACATACATAGATGATAAATAGATGGTGCATGCATACATATATACATAGTTAATGCATACATACATAGATGACACACCCATAGATATCATTTACATAGATGGCATAAGCATATAAGAAGACACATAAACGATCCATGCATACAGATACGTAGATACATGTATGAATACATGAATACAGATACATATACATTCACACATACATATATTTACATATACATATATACATATACATATGCATATATACATGTACATATATACATATACATACACATATATACATACATATATGTATATATTATATGTATTATATAATATATATATGCATACACATATATATAGACATGTATACATACACATACATATACAGAGATTTTAAGTAATTAAGAAAGCGAAGGCGAGACATTTGTGCATTGTTATTTTTAATTGTCGGCCATCCTGTTTGTCCAAGAGAAAGGGAGAGTTAAAATGACCCGCGACGGGGGCTCGTGTACCTCCTCCTCCGAGTGCACAAGTTCGTTGTACACTTCTTTGTGTTTTGTAAGTAATGTCAGTGTGTGTATGTATTTTTTTTTTAAATACCTATGTATATTTAACCAGGTCAAGATGAAAAAAATGAAAGTGCACGTAAGTGTTGCGGTGGAGGCGACCTGCACTCGGTTTTATTTACTAATGTCTCTTTATCAGAGCAATATTCTGGTGACTGGATAAATGGCATCAATGTGCGTATTCGTAAGAATGTTATATCATTAGTGTGCGAAAAATCATAGCGGCATAGCATGGTTTCTCGCTTTGCAATGAACGCATGACAAGTCACTTTCATTTGGGCGGGGGTCAAAACTTCCTCGCGTACTAGAAGTGAAGCCGCTTCACAGTGTGAGAAGGCCTGTGTTATTTTGAAAAGTCTACTGCGTTAGCAAGTACACATGGCTTCGCAAACGGCGAGAAGTGGGTCGCCAGCTACTTACATGACTCAGCCAGGTTCTTGGGAGGTCCCACGGCACGCTGGCGGCAGAGGAGAGAGCCTTTGCCTGGCGTTTCATTGTGATCTGGCCGGGGTTCGGTGGGAATGATATAGCGAGGCGTTTATGTTGTTTTGCAGAGACTCATAATTTATAAGGCGAAGAGGGCATTGTGTAAGGTCTCCTCCATGTTATGCGTGGGCCAGACGGTCGCGCCCGTAGAACGAGTCTCACTTGTAAGGCAGCGTTGCCACCTACACGCCTTTGGGTTGCCTAATGTCGCAAGCGGTGACACTTCATCTGTACAGCTCTATCATTTTGACCCTTCGGGAGCAGATTTACGTGTATTGGTATTTGTTTTCAACACAAACGTCCACGATAGGAGGGTTTTCGAAATAACGAACTAAAATTAGAAAGCGGAAAGGGAGGGGAGAGAGGTTTATTTCCGCATTTTCTGAAATGATGTCCAGGTATTACCTCAAGGCGGTCTCGGGAGTTGTCATACTGGAAGTTATGATTCTCGGTTTTGGTTGTTTGTTTTCTAGCTTATGGCGCGGTCTCTATAAGGTGTTTAAGGGTTCGTTTCTAATGAAACTAAAAGGGTTTTACTGGAGGTAAGAAGTTTAAAGATGCGAATTGTTGTATCGATATTAAACCTTGTATTGAAAAAGGGCGTAAAACCTGTTCAAACTATGACATAGATTAGTTACGATTCCTCATCCCGATTGTTTGAGTCGCGTGACAGGTACACTTGCGTCCTTTGGCCGAGCGCGATCGCCTCGGATTCTCGCTGTATCCCAGGGGACTGCAGCAGGTGACAGAAACGCCGGAGGATCGCGGCGAGAATGCAGTTCGAATTTGCGCGTTCTGGCAAGAGAGGGTGGCAATTCGGGTCTCGCTCGCCCGCATGCTTGCAATTGCTCAAACGTGGAACAAAACCCATACATTTCCTTACTGGAGGGTGGACTGGGCGGAGGTGGACGACCTTGCGTCCTCCCCGCGCCCTCGTGACCTACTGAGTCAACGTCTTCATGGCGAGATTACCTTCCTCCCTTCGCGATGTTTGACCATGCCTTCTGTTCCATTGGCTCTCCCGCATTTTGTATAGTGTGTGTCTACTGCTTTGATCATCCGCGCGCGAGCGAGATTTTCACGCCTCTCGACTGCAGTCACACCTGTCTTGGTGCTCGAGTGTAGGTAATGTAATAACAGTTTTCACTTCGTCCTAAGATTTCACTTTAGATTTTTAAGTATTCTTGTTATTACACTGCCCGATGGACGTCCAGGTGTCTTGTCGGTCAACGGAATTGAAAATGAGGGCTTGGGGAATGGCCGTTCGCTTTCCATGGTCATTCATGGCGGCAACGACGGAACTGCCAGGCGATAGTTTTGGTACAAGCCGTGGCAAACAAAACATCTTTCCAACATATTGCATAGCGGACCCGGTTTTCCAAAAGCTGAATAGGCCATGAGATGAAGCAGGACGAGTGGTAATGCTTAAAAGCAGCTTTTTAAGTTATTTGGTAGCGAGGAGGCCGGCAGACGGGTGGTTGTGGGGGGCCGGCTGACGGGTTGGCTGGTTGGCTGAATCTGGGAGGGTGGGTGGCGGGGCCCCGGCTCGGTCATAAGCCGTGAGGCAGTCCACATTCCATCCTGGTGGTGTGGGCCGGCTCCCGTGCGCTGTGTGTCGCCGGTGGTGGTGACCGTGTTTACATAGAGAGAGGGTTGGTGGCTTGCCCCTCCAGTGTTTTATAACAGTGTTTTTTGCGCTGAGATCTGCCGTCCCAATATGCGAGGTGATATCGTGATCTTGTGATTTCTTTAAGGGCAGCACTTTGCTAGTGTTTCTGTGATGGCTATAAGGACTTAGCACACTTTGATCCAAACTGGGAGGAAACGTTAAGACAGGCCCCGAAGAAACCGGACGATGTAACCCGGCGATTTACAATGAAACGTAAGTATTATAACACTGGATTTTTCCGCTAAAGCAAGATTGTCTTGGGCCATGTGGCCAAGTGCGGCAGGAATTGTGATGAGTAAACTAACGAGTCTTGGAGATTTTTTTTTTTATTTAATGGGTAATGCATTTGTATGTATTCGTGTGCAGGTGTTTTCATGTTGGCGTTTAAAGTGTAAAATTTACGGTAATCCAGTTGTGATAGCGCACTCGATTATATAAAGCTTTCCTTTAGTTTCAAGTATTGCGAACGCGTTTTTATTCACCATCACCCGAGAAGGTCTTTGTGGTCGTAAATAACGAAGAACCAATTTTGTGTAAAAGACTCCGAATGTGGCATTGGCAAGGAAATAAGTCGGATGGAGAAAGTTGTTGGAGGTCACACTTCAGTCGCTAGTTCCCGGATTTTTGCAACCGCCATGACCCGAGGCATTCTTGCATACCACCTCCGGGTTGTCGCCAACACTTTTCCGCCTACAGTTTCTTTGATGCTTTAGAAACATCCGATAAATCGCTTTAAATAAATTATTATCGCAAAGCCAATCTTCACAAGTTTAGTGAAGGAGACCATGTGCTTATGCTATATTTGTATCAGGGCTGGATCAGATGTGACCTGACTTGTGACCTGACTGAACCCATAACGGGGTGGAGAGACAGTCGAGCTCTCATAATAGTCGGGGGAAGCATCTCGGAAGCATGGGCGGTATGTATGTATGGGACTTGTTTCTCGGGTGACGTTACGGTTTACGTAAAGAGGAATAGCATTGTTAAAATGGCGAACTGTAAATGTTCAATTCTAAATTATTAAAAGATCAGTGCGTGTTGGTTTGCTGAAGGTATTTATAGCTACAATGTTATCAGTAGACTGAAAGGTTATTCTGTGAACGAGACCGTTTTCTGGGATAAAATTGGACGAAAGTAACTTTAACTTGATCAGATTTAATGCGTCGAGGGCTCATATGTTGGAGGCTTGAACTCTTAAGAACAATAGAAGTGTATGTTTACCCCAAACTACTTGGCGGCGGGAATGGCTATTTTCGCTTGAATTGTATAAAATGTACTTAAATCCGGGTCAATCTATCTTCCGTGTGTATAGTGTCAACCTGTATGTTGTTTCACAGCACAAGCTTCCGGAGATTATGCTTTTGTTAGTGATCACGTGCTTAGTGCGTGTGCAATAGCTGGAAGTATGTGTATGTGGACGCTGGTGGGTGTGTTGCTGGCCGCCGCCATGTTAAAGCCAGCCCCACGTGGCCTCGCTGGGCGGTGCTGCCATCTGCGAGCTTCCTCCTCAACCCCCACCGCTCTCCAGGGCTTATTTTGCCTTTCGTGTTTTCATTAAGCCGTTTGTTGCTTCCCTTTTGAGAGCTGTGCGGGAGAGATTATTTTTCATAATTTTTGTTTTGGGAACTTTTCGAATGCGCATGAGGGATTGTGGGGGGACGGGGGCAAACAGCTTGGCGTTGATGGGAAAGCCAGTTAGATAATTGTGCGTGCGTTTAAGAGTTGTTCAGACCCCGAAGTACGATGTGGACCATTGAATTAGACTGTTTGATGAGTGTAAAGCATCAGGTCTTATTTTAGTAACGGCGAATTCTAGGCTAATGGGTGCGGTGGCGGATCGAAGAAGAGAAAGGCTTCATTTGTGTTTGTGGGGGGGGGGGGGATGTGTGTTGCGAGGGATTATGTATATGTATGTGAGTATGAGTAGAGTGTGAGTGAGGCGCACGCCATGGGTTATGACGCAACATTACGGTAGGCTTATCAGGTGGCTATAGGTGTTGGTGGAGAGAGGTCCACTCAGACACTGCACTGACTCGCTTAGATTTGCTTCTTCGTTAGGCAGGTTCCTCCATGGTAGAAAGGTTCTAAAGTTGTCCAAAGACGGGGGATGGGAGAGCGTATTTACAGCCGTCAGAAAGTGCGATTTTCAGTCTCGGACGGGCCTCCATTTTGTTGAGGCCTTGTTTTCGGGTGTTGGTATGAACCAGATGTATTTAGTTGGGTAAAGTTCTAGTGATATAATTCTCGAAACTTTACGCGTGTATGTGAATATATGTATGTGTATTCATATATGTTGAAAATGTAGAATATACAGGCGTTGACATATAATTATTGTATAGATTTTCATTTGTGAAACCATGTATTGGTGTACGTCTCAATGGGAATACATTGTATACGAATTTAGGTTGAAAAACACACACACACAATTCACATATACATTTACATCTGTATATATTTATTTTATTTATTTATATATAGTTGCACGCACATATTTTGTATTAAAGAAAATGTATTATGTAACATACATTCATAGGGAATGTGCAATTATATGCGCCATCAGAAAAGTAACAAGTCATAATTTATGCATCACAGGCGGTTGTTTGGCCTATATTATTGGCCCTCCTTTCCCATCCCTGGTTTCAACAAGCGTGTTTCCTGCGATTGCCAGTACCTCAAAACGAAACAAAATTGTCTTGGACATTGTTTAGTGTGTGGCGACATTTTGCAGTAATCCTGAGCGTACTCACCCAACTCTGTGCGGGGTATGTCATTTTTCCACTGATTTTAACAATGTTGCTTACATTATAGATAGCTCCTCAAGTACTTTGTCACTGGATGAGTCCATCCATTGCTAGTACTGCCGAATTGCCTGTTTACCTTTTTCTTTTTGTGGGAAGATTTATCACTGTTGCAATTATTTGAGAACCTTTTAACCATAATATTAGCAGCAATATTTACAGTATCGGTATTGAGATTATTGCAAAATTAACGAAAAAATTTAATGAAGGGAAAATCACTTGCGGCCCTGGGCTGCTCGACCGACTCTGTGGTGTTGAGCCTTAGGCAGCAAAACCCTGTGCAGCAATTCCCCACAAATAGATAGTATATGTACCCGCGCACATACGGACCTGTAGATTTGCGAGTTGAGCTGTATGGTCGTGATGCCAAACATGTATCGACACTTCATTTTCTTTGGCAAAGGGAGTGTTTATTTCCGGATTTTGATCGAAGTTGAGGTACATAAATCCCGATTACGGAAATGACATTATTATTATTGTTATTGTTATTTTAAGTACCTCTCACACCCATGTAAATCATTTGCTCGTTACCTTTACACTACAGCCAGTAATTACATGTACACATTTGAGAACCAGTGGCGTCACTTTTGAGGTTGGAAATGTATATTGGTGTCGCCTGAGAGAGGGAGATGAGGAACCACTGTTTAAAGGCAGTCAGATGGTGTATAACATTTCTCACACGATTTTGTATATGGCCGAATTATGCATTATTGCTGTTTTGTTTACTAACTGCTTACATGTACGTAATAACTTACAAGTCAGCCAGACTATGCTACACTTCATAGCGGATTATATACATGTAATATATTTATTATATATATATATATATATTTTTTACATATACATACATACATAGATAATTCAATTATAACACACCTCTCTCTCTCTCTCTCTCTCTCTCTCTCTCTCTCTCTCTCTCTCTCTCTCTCTCTCTCTCTCTCTCTCTCTCTCTCTCCCTCTCTCTCTCTCTCTCTCTCTCTCTCTCTTGAGAGAGAGGGAGAACCTTGGTATTCGGTATGGAAATGTTCAGGAAAGTAAATGGTGTTCCACAGTCACCTCCCAAAATCCGCGAATCCATGGCTGCCAGAGGCGCACGCCCTTTGCACACTGATCGCAGAGGGTGTGTAAGGGGGTGCTCGAATGTCGTTTGAGCGCAGGGACTCAAGCCTGACACCCCCTGCGCCCGATGAAATGACTGACACCGACGCGGGGAAATGTCCCAGTGCCACAGACTGGGGAAAGATCAGTTTCTCATCACGACTTTTCCCCCCTTTTGTTCTGTAGCCATCCGTACTATAAATTGCGGTTTGGGGATGACTCTACCAAAAGTAATGGTACAACGATTATATTAATAGTAACAGTAAATATGATTATCATGATAGAGAATGATAACGATGGTTTGTTAGAGAATACTTAGTAATAATTAACACAGCACAACGGTGATAATCCAACTGATATTTAATAACGTTACAGTAACTTGTAGTGGTAACACCGTTATTCATACTGACAGTAGTAATGGTTTTGCTGTATGACTAGCGATTTACCGTCAAGCAAGAAACTAGGCCGAATATACATAGCACAGTATCATTTCTTACGTGTACAAAGCTTAGTATTTTACATTACATGTGATCTATTTTGTTAATGTATATGTATGTATACATATTTTTTTACTTTTCGTGTACTTTTTCTCCGATTTACGTGGAATACCATGATTTGAATAGTTACAACAATGTGATTGTAAATTAAATGAAATTGTACACAAGAGAACTTTAATATTTGCATTTCCTGCCTTAGATACGTACGAGTGTCCTCATTTGGTTTTATTTACTTATGGTGATTACCACAGGAAACCCGGTTTAGTATTTCCGTCTGGGGAACTGGACACGGTACGCGTAGGCCTACTAGTGATCGTAAAGTTCAAGGAAGTACGTCAGCCGAGACAGATCTAATCACCAGCAAAGTGTCGAAGGCCGTGGCGGACTCATGGAAGCGGCGTCGGCGGCGTTGGGGTCTGCGTTGTCGCCAGGACCTTGACCCTTGCTAGGGGGTGGTGGCTATCATTGCGAGATAAGGGCGGGCCTGACGCGTGGGGAACACCACCTGAGCGCTATCGTTTGGGGAGAGCGCTTCGAGACTGCGGCCAGTGATTTTTTTTTTAAAGCTTGGAAGCTGTTGATTAGATTTCTCGATTGCGTTCCTGGGAGACCGTTGGAAGAGGGCTGTAGGTGGCTTGCATTGAATAATTTTAATATTACATGGATATACAATGTGTGTGTGTGTTGTGTGTGTATTTTTATCACGCATAGTCATCTGGGATGTTCAACAATATTGCATGCTATTGTTATATGACTTGCCATAATTACTACATTATTTTACCACGACAGACATCAAACAGCGAGGTCATGTTTCACTTGATACTCTTGCATATGGAAGGATTTGGCTAACCCTGCATGATATTCGAGTGTTGCTGTCGAGCACAAAGTTTATGCATTTAATGCGATCTCGTTTTAAGGATGTATATAGAACTGCATTTGAATATGATCTGCTATGTGTTTTAAGGTACAAGATTTGAATGGTTAATTTGGAAATTTCAAAAACCTTTTCTTGGAAGTTACGCATGTCTTTGAGTCAAGAAGAGATGATTTAACCAAATATTTGCTGGACACCTAAAAGGAATAGTTGAGGAAGTATTGCGCATGACTTCTGGTCCGCCATCTTGCGCGGGACAGCGTCGGCCTGGCATCATCCAGCACGTACGGAGTGCCATGAGGCCGCGTTGCACCTGTTTCCTGTGAGGGCAAAAGGTATCTCGAGTATAATAACGGCGAGGCAGCGAGATGCGTGTGAGGGGAGGAGGGTCGCTCGGTATGCGGGCAGCCGCTCCACACCCACTTCCACCTACACCTCGCGCTCTCTCGCGCCCGCCTTCTCCAACTGAACTTTCTGGGGCGGGTTCAAATCACAGGGACTTTGACGAAAGGGTATTATGATGTGTATCTATTTATGAGCCTGCTGGCAGAAGGAGCTTACCCCTTTCCCTTCCCCATTGGTCGCTCGCGTGCGTGTCGGCAGGTGGCAGCAGCGTAGTAGTACAGCTGTACGACAATATGGTTTGCGGGGCCTTGCTGGCAGTGTGGTGCTCGGTGACCACGGGATAGCGGGATCAGGGAGACTGTCTGGGTGCGGAGGTTACGTAGTTGCGGTGGAGTGACTAAGTTGGGGCGGGGACCAGTATCCTTTCGAATACATTGTCGCGCGTTTGAACTTGGGGAGGGGGGATGTTCACTCCCCTGCTCGCGATGCACCGGTGTTCAGATTGCGTGCGTTTTAGTGCGAGTAGTACGTGATATTAGTGCACCTGATTGGTAAGATGAAGCAAGCTGTTATGGCGGAGGAATGTAGTGCGAGCGTGTGAAGCAATGGTAGAGCTCGAAAGCGGTCTGGGTCCAGTCAAGAAATCGTGGCATGCTGCGAAGGTGGCAGTGATAGCAGCAGCAGCGCCGGCTAGCTGACCCTCGCCGCGACGGAGAACACAGGCGCTCACGACTCACAGCGCCATGTGGAGGCGGCTGCTGACTGCCCTTGGCCTCACGCGGGATTTCACGTGATTCCCCGATAATATGGAGGGCGCGCACACCCACATAAACTCCTCGGAAGGAGACCTGACGCGAAGAAAATACCACACCAGAACCATTCACAGATCTGATAAACGGGGAGGAGGAGGAGGAGGAGGGTTCGGTCGCGAGTCCAGCAGATCAAGGTACCAGGGCAGGAGGAGTCGAGACCGGCATGGTAAGACCTCGTGTGAATTCAGCAGTTAAGGAAGATTGTTTTTAAGAAATTTTGTTGAGTTGAATAACCGAATTTTAGTTTGAAAAAAATAAATAAATAAAAATAAATAAAAACGTGGCCGTGAATGATTGATTATTGTGAAAGAATTGTACTTCAGGGAATGTTAATGTAATGAGAATATAGTCGGTAATATAAAAATTAGGTATAGTTTTTTTTCTATTGAAAGGTTTATGAATTTCTATTTCACCAAATGGCTTGCAAGCATTCAAACCCAACACGGTTTCCTAGAATGGAAAAAGGAGCATTCTTAAGGATCTTGAAAGAAAATTAAGGCACTGCAAGAGAGGTAGTGTCACCACAGCTAAGTGGAGTGAATACAACGGCTATCAAGCATTTATAGGTGGCTCCTTCATTCAGTCTTAAAGGTCAGACAAACAAGGATAAGCCATAACTAATGCAGAGATTTATCTACTTGTCAAGTTTATGCAGTTGTGATTCTTGTTTTGCAAGTTCACACAGGTTAATTTCACTATACCCCCCCCCCCCCTTCTTAATAAATGAACCTATTTTTGGGAGCAACATACTTGGACTTGTTTTTTTATTAGATGATTTTTCTTTACTTTCAATGCAATCCACAAAAATCTGTTCATACTATATCATAAAGATTGAAATCCTTATCCTTGACATGGTTAAGATGATTTGCAAAAATACTAGGGTCCTGTTGTGCTCATACATTTCTCCCCTTTTTACCCTTTTTAATCTTGTTTATTCTGATGAGAGTGAAGATGGTCATTGTGGGTGGAAGAAATGTTTTTACTATTGGTTATAGTAGATATTTCTTGTTATTCCTTCACTGGATGTCATAAGTTGACTATCGCTTCAACTTCATCGAACAAAGCAATTGTCTGGGCATCTGATTTGTACACATTTGCCAAGAGGGATGGCTTCCTGTTGCATATTTTGGCATTGGTTGCTCTAGTGTTGTGGTCTTCTCATAGGGAAGTCCAGAGGTGGTGTTTTCATTGAATGCATTTGTGGCATGGCTGACTTTGTCCTTTGACTTCCTTTTTGTATTTCTTTGATGGTAGATTAGATTTTGGAAAATGGTTTAAGGAAAGGGTTTAGGAATTTTTATTTTTTGAAAAATGGTTTAATGAAAGCTTATAGGAATTTTAAGTTGACCCCCTCCCCCTCCCCATTTGCTACAGCCATTCACAATGTAGGCTCTCCAGAACTTGTTTAACTATGTCTGTGGTAATTGTTAATTTTTAGAACTGTTGTATAAGTGATTATACTTTATCCATATTGGTTTGTTTTCCTTTCTGATTGCAGTTGATGTACATAAGCATGGGCAAATGTATACTTGGGAGGGGAATGACCAGCTATGGTTGGAGTGTCAAGTGATGTATACAAGTTGCAAAATTCATTATTGCCAGTTTTATCATAGAGAACTTGTATGTTTATAGGATGCTTGTCTACTACTAAAATTTAATTGAGGGTATTCAACTTGGTATTAAATTTTCATCATTAATTGAAAATGATAAAAATTTGCATTGGAAAACTGGGAAAATCCACAGTAGCCTGTCACAATGGCGCACAAATTCTCATGATAGTAAGATTAAAAAAAAAAAAAAATGCTCTTTACGACCGTGTGGATTTTGCCTGAGATGGTCCTTTTACCTTGGTAAGGTACTGATGTACAGGTTGGATTAGGCAGCAGAGGGAGTGCTGGTATTGTCAAAAGGCTTTTTTACACAACCCAAGTGATGCAGTGGCAGTGCTGGCATGAAAGTGAAGCTAAACCTGTGAGTTGGTGTTGGGAGATGGTGTCCAGAAATATCATGGTAGCCACAGCAGTCCTCCAAGCTGACTCTTTGCCAAGTGTCTGCTTCTGCTCATGTCACTTCACCAACACCCACACTTCACATGGTTCACTGCCAGTGATTATTGCTCGTTCATCCATTCTGTACTTCTGTTGGTTCTATGTAGTTTTATTTTATCTCCTTATATATTTATTATTTTTTCCCCCCATCTCCCCCTTCCCCAGAAAAGGGAATGGTGATTTTAACCCATTGGTGCTAAACACAGTACTTGTATTATCCTCTAGTTCCCTATTGCCAGTCAGTCAATTAGGTCTACCAGACCTTACCTTGAATACCACATTGCTTTTTTTATTTTTTTATTTCTTTATTTTTTTCTAAAGCAATTTATTATAACTTTTATAATGATAGTGATATGGTTTATTATGATTATTAATGTTCATAATAATTGTTACTTATAATATGCTATATTAATAGTAAATAATACTCTCCTTAAAAGTCAACAAAAAGATAAGTAGGGGAGACTAAGTAGGCCAGGTAAATGGCTCCTTGTTACTAGGTACTTTTGGTACCATCCATGTCGGAAGTTGGCGGGGAGGTGGGAATCTCAGGACATGGCAATTGCACATACCTGTGTTAGGGTAATTCTTTTTCTATTGCTCTCTAGTAATTTAATTGTGATGACTTTTTAAAATTTGAAGTTAAGTGATGTAATTTAGTGAAATAAGTAGTTGCTAATGTTTTGGGTGGAAAGAAAAAAAAGTTTGGCCGTGAATTAAAAGCTTGATTTGCAGCTTATTATAGTTTCTGGGAGAGAAAGCTTGGCAGAAATGGCTTTTGGCAAAATCTCATTTACTGTTCTGTTTTTGCAATTGATGAATGAGGTAATAATTTTTGTACCAAAAACTGTGTGGAAGTATGTATTCAAGTCATTTTGAGGTACTAGTGAATGTGTGAAAGGTATGTATGTGTGTGCATTTTTTGAAAGATTTTCAAGCATCTTATTCTACTCTGTCAATATAAGGTACATGTTCAGAATTATTATAATGCACTTCATCAGAGTTGACTTATCAGCCTGTCATTCTCCAGAGATAACATTTAACTTTGCACTTCATCAGATTCATGATCACTTATCTTATCAGTGTGTAAATAAACCACTAATTGCTTTGAGTACAGAACTAGTTTGAAAGCTAGGCACCTGCTTCATTAACTAGCAACAGGTAACCGCAATCCATTGCCAGTAGTACAGATTCCTCAGGATTGACAAATTACAATGAAGACAAAGCACAGGGTAACCCTCCCTCATTTTTATATGGGAACAGATATATAGTAATACTCAGAACTGTTATGAAGTGAACAACTGGGCATGCTATATTAGCTCTTCTTGTTAGAGGTGGTGACAGATGTTCAGAAATACAAAAATGAAATTTGTCTGCCAAAATTAGGTGTTTGTATTTTTACTATTAGATGTAGGATCCACTCCTCAGATATAGGGGTTGAGTTTCTGAATTTTTAAGTATGTGGTTTTTATCCTTGTTGAATCCTTTCTTATCCTTGTTTATCCTTTCCCCACCTTGAAGTCTGTTATGTATTTGATCATTATTATAATTAACCCATTGGGTTGATAAGAAAGTTCTCATCTGTTTACAGTTTTTAATTTCTGAAAGAAAAATATTTTTACTACCATTGTAAGTTTGACAATGATAACTTTGATAATTTTGCAAATAGTAAGAAATGTGAAATTTTCATAAATTCAATAAGAAACCGGTCATGTAGGCTGGGTAGTTGACCTGTTACTCAAATTTACACACACCTTACACACCTACTTGGACAATTGATTTTACCTGACATCAATTGGTTAACATTGGTCATTATTGATTATGTAACTATAATTGAGTTGTAAGCTATGTAAGTTTGATTTTTCTGTGGACAACAATAAGAAAATTATTAATTTGGAAGTCAGCCACCCCCCCCCCCCTTTGTAGTTCTAAATTTGTTACTTCATTGTATTTCCTTTTCCTTTCTGACTTGTTCAGTTTGCAACTATTATAATCAAAAGGAAGAAAAAATCTCCCTTTGTGCCTATAAACAGTAACTCTCTAACCTTTTGCTTTTATTGCAGGCAAGCGTGGAAGGGGGGTTCCCCGAGAAGAAACCACACAGCCAGAGAGACTGTGGAGGAGCCCCCAGCTCAGCCCAGCAGCCACAGTTACCAAGCCAACCCCAGAAGGCTGCAACACCACCTGCAGCTCAAAATGCCACCAAGCCCACTAGCCAGCCTGTTGTTCAACCTCCAAAGGAGAAGACGCCAGAGCTAGCTCAGCCTGTGAAATCACAGCTGCCACCAGTGCAGAAGCCGGCGTCCGCTCCCTCCTCCAAAGAGGCAACACCCCAGCCAGAGTCCTCCCCCTCCCCCCCTGAGGAGGTGCCTAGTGACCGTGCCTCGAAGGAGAGGGAAGTAAACAGCATAGAGCGAGAAGTCAACAATGTTCATGATGAGGAGGAGAAGAAGGATGATGGCCCTCAGCTGAAGTACAACTATAAGGATGGTAGGTTTGACTTCATGAGTTGTTTCATGAGGTATGGCAGGTACAGGCTGGTAGTCTTCTAGTTTTGCCATGAGTTCTTGTACAAAATGTTTAATCCAGCCATCATTTTCCACAGGAAAGAAGCCACTCTTGCCCCCCCCCCCCTCCATTCTCTGCCTCACATCCTTTTCCTTGTTTGGATAATTCATGAATACTTTGAATATTGTGCTCCTTCCATCCATAATAAGTAGCTCTGCTCTGCTGGATAGTGGCAAAGATGTATTTTTTTTTATGTATGCCGTTTTAATGGCTGATGTCTTTTAGTGACACGTACATGTAAAACTGATGTATTTATTCACATGCATTTTTTGGGCATCATTTTAGATCAGTGGAGCCCTGTAAATCCTGATGGTAAACGTCAGTATGACCGCAGATTTCTCCTTGAGCTCCAGAATAACCCACTCTCCCTTAAGAAGCCGGAGTCCCTCCCCAACTTGGAGGTGGTCCGTGATGGTCCAGGAAGGGTAAGTTGGAAAGTGTGTTTGGGGATGTATGATAGGGTATGCCTTTAAAAAGCTATATCTGTTGTAAAATAGGTTTGTTTTAATGACACTATTTCCATCTTGCAGCTTAAGCCTTTCGACCGGGGTGTAGGTGTTTCACATGGCAGCAGTGGCCCAGACTTTACTCCTGATTATTTCAAGTCTACAGTTCCAAGCAAGGTATTAGCAGTTTACAGAAAATTATTTCCTTTGTGCTGAATACGTTGTGATGATGAATTGTGAAAACCAAGGAATTAAGTTCAACTGGTTTCCTGATACCTCATCTTAAATGTGTATTATTTTATTGCATCAGAGAGGAGTACCAGGGCGCAATAGCCAACAGCGCCGAGAACCAGGAGGTGGACCTGGAAGTAGAAACGACAGAGGAGGAAGTGGCCGTGGACAGAGTAAGGTCATCATCATCCCTCTCTCAACGGGACGTGAAACTAAGCTGAAGACGACAGAAAATGCTTGGAAGCCTTCTGTTAAGGAGTCGAATATTAATGATGAGGAAGCTCAGACTATTGAGGTATGTACTAAGATTTTGTGGTGGTTGATGTCTTGTAATTTTAATTGTTTAATGGTTGTTAAAAAAAAATTGTATTGAATTTCAAAAAGCTTCAGACATTTGTTTAGAGAAGTTTAATGTGGATGAGCTTGTGCGACTAATCTTATTCTCTATTGTGCAGGTGGTGAAGAGGATGAGAGGCATCTTAAATAAACTGACTCCAGAGAAATTTGAGAAACTTGTTGGTACAGTCAATCAGATGCCCATTGACACCACAGAAAGACTTTCAGCTGTGATTGATCTTATTTTTGAAAAGGTTTGTTTGGGGAGATATTTGACGGTGTGATGATGAATATTATTAGTTATTGTTATTTTTCATTGGGCCAGCAGTACATGGTCATCAGCAGTAAAACATTTTCTTTCTCCTAACAGGCTGTGGATGAGCAGGGTTTTTCTTCAACCTATGCTCAGATGTGTCAAGTACTCTCCAAAATGTCTGTCCGTGGGGAAGGTTCAGACTCCAGCAACAGTGGCAAGTCTGAAGTTAAATTTAGGAATCTTATAATTAATAAGTGCCAGAAAGAATTTGAAAAAGATAATATGGAAGAATTTAAGGCTACCAGACGGAAAGAAATAGATGAATGTTCTGAGGTAAGTAATTTTTTTTCTTTATGAAGGAATATTTTTTTGCATCTTCAAAATTGAAGGAAGTGACATCTCTCAGTATAATTACTTATTAATGAGATATATTCTGTTATAGTTGATAATTTTTTATTATTATTATTTTATATATATATATATATATATATATATATATATATATATATATATATATATATATATATATATATATATATATATATATTGAAACTACTCCCTTTACAGGCTGAGAAGAAACAAGAATTGTTAATGAAGTTAGATTATGATGAGACCAAATTAAGAAAAAGGTCTGTAGGCAACATTAGGTTTATTGGAGAGCTCTATAAGCTACGCATGTTGACATCACCGATTATGATGCGCATTATCGGTACACTCTTGGAAAAGAGAGATGAAGAGTCCCTTGAGTGCCTATGTAAACTTCTTACTACAATTGGCAAGCTCTTGGAAACACAGTGCAACCAGCAACCAAAGGCAATGGTAAGTGGGCAGTTGAATGCCATGTTGAAGTTTGTGTTATGTAAAATAATACTCCAGGTACTTTGTGCAGTAAGGATCATTAATTTTTTTTTGTCCTCTCCCCCAACAGCAAGAACTAGATAAACATTTTGGACAGATGGAGAAAATAGTGAATGACCGCTTAACCAATAGCCGTGTTAAGGTTCCTAATGATGGATGTGATTGACTTGAGGCGAAACAAGTGGGTTCCAAGAAGAGAAGACAACAAGCCCAAAACCAAGGCTCAGGTCCATGAGGTGAGTGTGCTGACTTTTGTTTTTAACTTGTAGATGAACTTCATTATGCTTTATTTCCTTTTTTAATTTTTTGTTTTAGTGTAGATTTAGAAGGTGATGCATGATATTGAGTGTTTAATGCTTTTGGGATTGCACTTGCAGGAAGCAAAGAGAGAGGAGATTGAGCAGCAGATTGCCCTTGCTTCAACTCCAAACCGAAGAGATGATAGGAGAGATGACCGTGACCGTAAGAGGAGCCGTGATAACCGTGGTCCTCCTATGTCTGAGGATGGATGGAATACAGTTGCATCCACCAAGAATAGGGCATCGTTTGACTCTTCACGCCTCAAAAATACTTTTATTAATAGGGTAAGATTTGTCAGTCTTTGGACATTTTGTGTTTTGGACATACGAATGTGCTAACAAATATTTAAGATCGCATTGCTTTTTTTGCTAATCTGTAAATGTGTATTACAGCCGGGAGCAAGCGAGGGAAAGGAAGAAACATTGAGAGGTACAGGATTCAGCAATTGGGACATGGCTCAAGGGTGGCTTGAAGGACCACGATGAAACAAAGCAAGAAAGATAGTTTATGTGCTGGAATAGTATGGGACACTCCTACTTAATGAAAAAAGTTCTTCATCAAGGGTAAACCTTTTGTATTTTGTTTATTTGTATTAATTGTAATTGAAACTTAATTTTGCGATAGTGACATCAGCTCAATGATTGTCATCTTTTGTGATCTGCTTTATTAAATGCTATTGATGTCTCATTCCAGTGGAAACAGACTGGCTCCTGGAGGAGGGCCACCAAGGCAAGGCATTGTCGTTAGCAGTAGAGTCATGCCGCTCCTTCCAAGACAAGGAAAGTGCTTGTCTGCAGTCAAGAATTTGTTGGCCCTGGTAAGTGTTCTATTTAGTAACAATTCTTATAAGTTTTTCTTTTTCCCCCTTTCCTCTCTACCTAAAAATATACCTTTTTTCCGACCGAAGCAAATCTACTAGTCGTCAGATCAAGGGATAAATGCTGGGAAACTGGTGAATCTCTTAAGGGTTCTCCAAATATTAATTCAGCAACAGCTGAAAAGTTTGCCATTGCAATCATTGAGGAATTCACCCACAATAATGATCCTGAGGTACGTGTATGCTACTTAAACTCTTTTCTAAATTTTCTTGCCAACTTTTTTTGTTGGCAAGAGTTGTACATGTTATGAAGGACACAGGTGTCATATTCATTTTGATTAAAATGCCTTCTAATAATTCCATGATACTCTTGCAGGAGGCCAAGTTGTGTGTCAAAGAGAAGTTCTCCACCAGCACCATCAAGTACTTTGTGCAGGTAACACTAGATTGGGTGCTAGACCGTGATTCAACAAAGAGGAGGATGTTGACAATTTATATGACTCATTGTAGAAACTCCTCTCGTTGATCAGTCCTAGAAGGGTAAGTTCCACTAATTATGACAGATTCATAGGTTGCTATTATATAAAGTTGCTGAGTATATTTTGATCCGATATTTTTATTTCTATTTAGTACCAGTCAATTTCAATTAATTTTTTTTTGCCCTCCCCACCTTTCAAGTTTGCTCAAAAACTGCCAAGACAGAAATTTGCAATTGACTTTCCTCAAGGTGTGATTACTTCGGGAAATATAAGACTCATTCAGGTATGATGCAATAGTTAGCAATGTTTTCTATCAAAAGAATTCGGATTAAACAAACCTTTTCACACTTTTTACCGCACAGCTCTTCCTAATGACAAGCAGTTTCGCTTCACAGTCGGGATTTTCAAGATATTGTAATAATGTGTGATGTCTTTGCCAATATTAGCCAAGGCTGCAAAGATTATTGAAGTATTGTTTTCAATTAAAACAAAGATTAACAGTTTGACATTATTAATCCAATGCTGTCAGAAAACTAGAGTTCACTGTAATTTTTGTGAAATGTTTACATATAAATATATGTTCCACAAGTACTAAGCCACCAAGGATGCAATTAGACCTAGTGACCTCCCTGATTTCCCCTTTTCATTGAATTTTTGGAAAATGTTTTTAACTAATGCTGTTAAAATTCATACTGTCTGTAATAGTAACAACATTAGTGTTAATGTTGCTAATAGTACTGATAGCAGTATAAGGTTAAAAGAGAAGATTTACCGAAATCAAAGGATATTGTAAACAGGCGAGATAGGTATTAAACCCATTGCCGACGGGTGGCATGTACGTACATGCCATGGCATGGCGGGACCATCTGCCGGGGGCACGTACGCACATGCATAGAGTATGCATTGACACCCATAGTTTTTTTTTTTTTTTTTGTTACAACACAGAAAAAGATTATTTTTTGAGTAAAAGTGTGTTTAAAGTGGGTTTTAACACCATTTTTCCCATGCAAAAACAAAAAAAATGCAAAAAACCCGACAATTTAAACCCATGATGCCACACACTGCTTATTTTATTCGGACTTAGCCGAATAATGATCAACTAGGGAGTTAATAAAAAAAAAATACCCTTCATCTCGTTTATAGATTTTGGGAAAGTAGAACGTAAAAAAATAAAAACTGAAAATACAAAACTTCGTTTATTACAAAGAAACGCAGGGGATCGGGTATTTGGCATGAGGGGTCGCGCATGCTGTGCGCGATATAACCCCCCCGCAGCGAACCCCAGGCCTATGAATGCTACCCGTAATTAGGGGTTAAGTCCATCACTTTAACCATCTATGTTAAGAAAACTTATAACAAAACTGTGTGGTGTGTGGCTTTTACTAAATGCCACCCCCATCAACTTTGGGTTTTTAAAATTGAAATGGGGTTTGCTATAAATTAAAAATACAAAATTTCCACACATTTTACTGGTTATGTTTGGGATTTAAAAAAATAACCAAACTTTTGGGTTTTTGGCCCAATAAAATGCCGATTCTGGAATTCATCAGGGCTAAATTGTCTAGTAAGTTCCTCCTGGGGCCCCAAAGTTGAGGAGTTCCTTTCCCAACGTGTAAAACCCTTTTTCGTATGTGAGGCAATTTTTTCTGTGGAAGGGGAATGAGGGGTGGGGTGGAGAATATTTAAAATGTATTATGTATGTGGTGATTTATATGTATGTATATTAATAATATAATAAATACATATATATATTTTATAAAATATATATAATATATAATATATATATATCTATATAATATTATATAATATATAATATATATATATATATATATATATATAATAAAAAATATATTATATAATATATATAAATATATATATATATATAATATATATATAATATATAATATATATATAATATATTATAATATATATTATATATATATATATATATATATTATATTTTATAATATATATAAAATATATATATATATAAATAATATATATAAAATATATATTTTATATATATATATATATATAATATATATAATATATATAATTATATATATATATATTATATCTATATTATTATAATTTTATATATTATATACTATATATATATATTTTTATATATATATATGTATATATATATATATATAATTATAATAATTATAATAATTATAATATTTTTTTATGAATTTTGTTTTCTATTTTACCAAGAAGATTACTTCAGTGTCAGCATATGGTTAATTTCTTGCCCCTTTGCAGCATGTGGAGTTCACAGTTGACCGTAGCAAGTCTGGAAATCAAGGGGGATGGAAACCCCCAAGGGTTTAGGGGTGGATTATTAGGTTGTTTAAGAGAGCAACTAATGAAGAAATATTTAGCTGGATTGATGTAAGTCACTGAAGTGCTATCGCCTTGGTGCTGGGCATTACTATGCATGTCATACCCAGGTTGAATGTTGAAAGTGTTTGTGCATGTGTATATACACAAGTACACACACACTTAAACGTACACGCGTGCGCAGGCACGCACACACACGTAAACGTACACACGTGCGCACGCTCGCGCACACGTAAACGTACATGCGTGTGTACGCACACACACACGTAAACGTACACGCGTGCGCATGCACGCACACACATAAACGTACAAGCGTGCACATGCACGCACACGTAAACGTACACGCGTACGCACGCACACACGTAAACGTACACGTGCACACGCACATGTAAATGTACACGCACGCACACACACACACACACACACACACACACACACACACACACACACACACACACACACACACACACACACACACACACACACACACACACAAGTACAGGCACGTGTATTTTTATAAACATGTACACACCTATATATTCTTTCATTGCAATTCTATCTATTAGTGAAATAAAGTTTTTTAGCCTTTTATAGGTATTAAAGTAAGTTTTTTCCTTTTCAGGCAAATATTGGAAAAGATGTTAAGAGCAGCAAATTCATACGTGCCTTGGTGACCGCCTTAGTGGAAAGTCAAGCTATGAGTAAGTGGCATTTGGGTGCAGTTCAAAAAGAGAATATTGTGGGGGTGGGTTTTAGTCCTGACCCGAAAGTTTTGGATCATATTTGGAATTACTTGTCTTGGCTTTTGAGTTGTGTTAAGTCTGTGTAATAATGATAATGTTGACAGTGCTTAATCCCCCCCCCCCCCCCCCCCCCCCATCTTCACCTCCCAGCTTCCAATGATGGTTCCTCAATCCGTGTTACTGAAGACTTTGGGGAGAAAATTAAAAAAACTTTTGGCTTGTGCTCAAATTTGGAACCGGGTGACAAGTTAGAACACAGGTTTTATGCTCTACAAGCATATGTGAAGCATCAACATCCCCCAGGTTTGTAATGGGTTGATTTCTTTGCAGTGACTTAAGAGCAGTATTTGTTCTATAGTTTTTTGTTTTTTTTTCTCTCTCTCTCCAAGTTTTTAGGTTTGATTAATCAATCTTTCATTTTTCCTTTTAAGGTCTTCTAGAAAAGGTTTAATCCCTTTTTATGACCGATGTCGTGTCTGAAGAGGCCTTCGTGAGGGCCAAGTCTGGGTCCAGAGGAGGGGGGGGGGAAAAAGGGGTTTTGTTTTAAACCTTTAAGGTTCAGCGGGGTTAAAAGAAGCTAAGTAAAGGGGGCCATACCAAAGCCCCTTTTTAAAATAAAACCCCTATTATTTTCCCTCAGAGCTGCCCACTATACCAGGTAAGTTTTTTTGTGAACGGAATAAAAGGGAAATTAGCAAAGATAAAGTGAATTGGGCAAAGCCAGAATAATTGCGCCACAATTGTGAAGTTCGAGCCGGAGAAGAGGCAGAGCTTTAATATCACCCCCTTTTCCCTTAAGTGATGGGGGGCCACTGGCTGGAGCTCCCTTTTTTTTTTTCTGTTCCTTTTTTTTCGGGGCCCCGGCTGGTTGGGGACTCGGACTTAGTCTGCGCCCTTGTGTTTTTTTTTATTGTAAATTAGTGCATAGCACAGGGGCCCAAAGGGTTTAATAGTGTTCTTGAAAGTGCTTATAGTGAATTATAAGATGTTTTGTAATATTTGCTAGGGTGAGCATCAGTTGCATTTTAATTGTTATTGTGTTAAAAAATAGTAAAATGGAAAACTGCTTTCCCTTCACTTCCAAGATAATGAGTGTTTGTATAGAGGATATATGCATTTAGATATTTGAAGCTCAGTTACTTGTTTACAGCTTGGCTCCTCATATGTTTGTAAATTATGCTCAAATTCTGTGATTTTTTTTGTTTAATTTATAAATATTTAAAAAGTCATGTACAGCCCCGAGCATGTGCCTATGGCTGGAGGATATGCTTGCTGGCTGCTGTAACTCATGAACTCTCCCATTATTCAGGGACACGACCCACTGTTGAGTTTGAATATGCAAAATGTGACATTTGCAACCTGCAGCGAGTCGCTGTGTGTCCCGTTGAGTGCTTGCTACTCTGCTAGTTGTTATGCCGAGGCAGCCGGGGCCCCCGGCCCCGTGCCCTGGACTGTGTGAAACCCACAGGCTGGCAGTGATCTCCCTGACCCGCCTGACACGACCCTCCCCTTCCTAGGCAGACGCCTTGATCCCTGCTGTCCTTTTTTCTGTGCTTTTGCTTTGCTACAGATTACAGTGATTGCTGCCCTGTTTTGATACTTTTTGTGGCATAAATACTGTGACCTGTTTGACCGACGGACTCGTGACCACGTGCTAATTTGTGATTGGCACAGGACGGAGTTCAACTTTCGATCGTAATGCGTAAAATAAGCAAAATGGAAAACTGGGGTTTTATTTTAAAATGAAGTGCTATAAATGAATATTGTAAACCATATCGCCTCTTGAATATAAATTTAATTTACAAACTATACTTTCTAATTTCCTGATTGTTGTATATAAAAGTGTAGGCTCTCAATGTGATAAGTTTTTTTTTCCCCCATTTAAAATGAAGATGGTAAAATTTGTTTTCCAGTTGCATTTTTTTTAGAAGGAAAAAAGCAATTTATTAGCTGTACCTTTATTAAAAGTCACTTCATCAAAGTGTCCTTGTCTTTTCAACTTATGTTTCTTATTTACTAGACTCAGCTATTAATTATTATTTTTTAATTTAAATTACTTCAATTCTAGTAAAATTAGGAAGGTAAAACATTGCTCACAAAATACATTGAGATTATTCAGTCTCAAAGATGTCTTCAGATAGTCCTGGAATTCTGCCTGTTTCTAGAATAGTTATTATAGAATAAAACATTAAGTTCATCATATACAGGTTGAGCTTTAGTAACTTTAAAAATTTTCGACTAAATTTTTGCGAGTGGCTGTTTATGGATTGCCCAAATTTAAATGCTCAACATGCTAAATCTAACGACCATCCCATACTGGTGTAATGTATTTGACCAGAACGATGATAGTACATAGTACTGTTAGTTTCTACCCATGATTCGACACCAAGTCCAAAGGATTCCAAAACTGGCTTCTTTAACTCTGCAAGTTACATTACCAATACAAGCACAGATATAACACAACACACATACCTATTTAGAACTAAAACAGTGATAGCTGTTGGGGAAAAAAAATGGGAACTGGCAAGTAAGGAACAGAATTTTAAATGCCCATAAGTATGCACAAGAGTATTTCGGCAAAATTCATCCTTAAAACACTTACATGGAAAATGAAGGACCAATAAGTGCTGTTCAATACTCCCCCCCCACTCCCCCTACACTTTTCGGTATCCCCCCCATCCCTTGTTCTTTGTTGTCATGGGGAGGGGGTTTTGGGGATCACCCCTACCTTGGTCCTCAGCCCTCGCCCTTAACTATTGTCCATGGTCTTTTTTGTCTCCTTTCCTTTTCCTTTTCATCCCCTTGTTCTGTCCACTTACTTTATCACAGTGCTCCCTACTCCCTCAACTCTTTCCTCTCCTAACATCCTTTAACAACACTAAACCCCGTCTCTACCCTTTTCACTACCATACTACACAATTTCTGTTCAACCTGTAACTGTTACCATAATTATTAACTCATGCCTAACCTTTTCGCAAATCTACTTTTCCATAGCGCCATATGACCTTTTATGTCATATAGGACTTCCGCACATTATCGCTATATTTCGAATATGCCGCCAGTGACCTTAGATGTTGACGCGGCAAAAAAATCAATCAATAAATAATCAATAAATAATTATTTTAAACGTTATATAGAGCTCCCTGCACGCATTTTCGTTGGACAGAAGAATCGGCAATTGTCTATTTTTCACTTTTTAGGTATTGTATGAAAGGATTGGAGCATGAGATTACTTTGATAAGATTGCGAGCAATTCACTAAAATGGTATCTGAAAAATATGCATAAAAAACGGTTTGCCTCTTTTTTGTTTTAACTGCTATGTACAGTATTAGTCTCTTTTCCCGGTAGATCCGTGCGTTTCTTAGTAACGAGGTACTCGAGGTTATCTGCTGACTGGTCTCGGCTGCTGAAAAGTGAGAGAGAGAGACGGAGGAGGGAGGAAGAGAGAGCAAGCTAGAGTGCGCATGCAGGTTTCTTATGAGATTTACTCAAACCCTTCAAGTCTTACGTAGTACTAAAATGTAAACAAAGCTGCCCCTTCTATAGTCCCCAAAAAGCGGGTGAGACTAATATGTATTTAAAAGTATGTGTGTATATATATGTATATATGTATATATGTGTATAAGTATATGTGTATATACATATGTATATATATAATTATAATATATATATATATAATTATAATTATATATATATATAATATATAATTATTATATATATATATATATAAAATATATATAATATATATATATCCATATACACATTCTTAATACGTGCGGGAGTTAAGAAAACACAAGTATAGTGCTCTTTACGTGTACTGTATCTGGCAAGTCAAGAAGAAATTTTGGGTTAAAATGATAATCATGAAATTTTACAATGCACCCATGATTGATAGTATTTCCGTCGCAATTGCAGCATAAAGTTGTGTAACATAATCACATATATTTACTGAAAAAATTTTAAAGACAATATCATAAGGAAAGGGAAAGCTACGCTCAGTGACCCCCCCCCCTCGGTTTTGCCCTGGGGAGCTTAGGATGGGGAGACTGAGGGGCCCAAGTAGGGGATCACCCTTACCTTAGGCCTTAGCCCTCGTCGCACCTTATTTAGGGCGTTAACTAATTTTACTCTTTTCGACACTTTTATTTTTTTTCATAAAAACCTGGAGATTTTGCCCGCAATCCCCACCCTATCGATGCACTTTGAATACGCCGCTAAAGACCTTAGATGTCGCGGCTGATAATTTTCAGTAAGTAGATAATAGACGTGATACATAAAATAATCTACTCGGGTTTAAGAATAGCATCAGAAACGAAGAAAACGGGTTACGACAAATCCCTCAGTGGGCAAAGGCTAAGCCCCCAGCAGGAAGGGTTTGGTTCATACGCCAATGTTTAAGAATTTCTAGGAATGGCTGGGGTAATAAGAAATTACTACCGTCACTTAGTAAACAATTACCAGTGCTTTTAATTACATGAATGGTAGAGAAAGAAATTAACAAGATTGTAAGATAGGATGACTGTAAAAATAAAAAAAATACCATGAAGGTGGTAATACTCTGACAGCTATCATAAATATTTATTAAAAATGATTTTTAAGAATCGGCCGTTTCTGGTGTAAGACCATGAAACCCTGCTCAACATTTTAAATCGAAACGCAAGTGCTTTGCAAATTTTAAACTCGGAAGAAAGAACTCTTCTGGGGCCAGATTGACTAATCTCTCTCGTAACAGTACGAGAAGTATCAACGATTCCCCCAACTAGCCACGTTATACCCATTTCGAACGCCAAACAACGAGATGGTAGGGTCTCGTAACCTTTCGACCATATGCTAAAAGAACGACTCGAACGACCAATCAGCGTTTAACTCAGAAAAACGACAATCACAGACCGTAACTGCTGAACAGTGACAGCAGTAATGAGGTTTACTAATGACGTTTCTTTAAGAAAATTCACATAAAATGTGATTAAACAGTATTTCCAAAATATTGAAATCAATAAGGGAAAAAAAAGGGTAGTCATGAGACTTTAATGCAAGTATATATATATATATATATATATATATAAAATATATATATATAATATATATATATATATATATATAATTTTTTTTTTTTCTTCTTCTAGTTAGGTGCAATGCATCACTTTCCCCAAGTAAATGCCTCCATTAATCTTCACTACCTTATAAATAAACTCATAAATTCTGATATCTATCTATAGCTATATTATCTATTATATATATATATATTATATATATATATTATATATATATATATATATATAATATATGCAATAAATTCATAACATATACGCATATATAAAAAAATACATAAAAATTTATAAATCCCAAAAATTTTTTAATATATATAATATAATATATATTATATAATATATATATATATTAATATTATATATTATACTTTATATACTACATACTACGCCACAACATTATATAGAGATATATATAAAATTATATATATTATTTTTAAATTTATTTTTATATTATATATATATTATTAAAATTATGTAAAAAATTTATAATATTATATATATATATATATTTATTATTTTTTATTATAATATTTTTATTATATATTATTTACTACATAACATATCTGTCTTTAATCTCTCTCCTTCTTACGCAGTATTTTTTATCTTATGTTTTTTTTTTACACCCCAAAAAAGCTTTCATAGTAATTTTAATCCCTTTTTCCATATCTATTGGGGTTTTAAAGAGGTGGTTTATATAAAAGGGGTCCCTTTTTTATTGAATTTTTACTAATTTTTTTTCTAGAGAAAATATCAACAGGGAAGTTAAAATTTTCCCTGAAAAAATTTTTTAATGATGATGTGTCGAACCCCTTTAATTCATGATGAACTAAATTTGAGTGTTTGTTTTTGGCCCACCACATAAGTGTTCCGCGGCCCCCGCGGGGGGAAAGGGGCCTCCTTATTTTCATTAGTCATTTTTTTTGTTTCTATCTTTCTAAAAAAAAAAAAGACAAAATTTCCCCTGGGTATCTAAAAAACACTATAAATTGAAACAAGAAGATGCCCAAAATAAAAGGGGATCAATAAACTTGAAAGTAATTCACAAAAAAAAAAATACAAAATTTTAAAGATTTTTGGGGAAGAGATACGGGAAAATTTCAAATGAAAATTTCCGAGAACTAAAAACTGTTCTAAACAATAAAACAAAATAAAAAACTCACCAAAGTATGACCCTTACACGAAAATTTAAACCTACAAAGGCATTTAAAACTGAAAAGGGGGTTCTTTTTTTGAGATGGAAAGAAGTCAAAAAGATGGAATCAATATTTTTCCCAAACCTATACAAAAAAATAAAGATCTAACAAAACTTAAATCGGTCAATGCAGCAAAGATAAAACCCACCGCCACTACTAGACAATTATAAAGCCATAAAAGAACTAAAGAATAATGGGCCCCGGGGAATAGATAAAATACAGAAAAACAATCAAAAATGCTGGCGAAGTGTTGAATACCCCTACAAATTTTGTACAAAAATTTGGAAAAAAGAAGTGGCCAGAAGACTAGGTAAAACAGTTTTTAATCCCATACCTAAAAAAGGGACCCCCCAAAAACAGGACAATTTGCATTAAAAGTCACGCAGCAAAATTTGTTAAAAAATTATTGCTGAAAAAATAAAGTTGAAGTTAAGAAGAAATTTGCAACGAACAAGCGGGTTTTTCCCCCGGGAAAAGGCCCCAAAACCAGTTTCTAAATCAAAAAATTGATCTGGAAAAAACGGGAACATCAAAAAGCCCTATACCGGGTTTTTTATCGTTTTACTTGAAACTTTGATATTTTGTCGCAAATCCACGGGAATAAAATGAACGATATAAAAATTTCCCAAAACACATCACCAAAATAAAAGCCATGTATGACCAACAACAAGCAACTGTAGAACCACTTAGGGTTAACAGAATGGTTCAAAGTCAAAAAAAGGAGTGCAACAGGGTTGCATTCGTCTCCGCACCTTTTTAACATATTTCTGAAAAATGAGGGGATGCTCTAAAAAATTTAAAGGGAACGGGGGGTTTTGGAGTACAAAAACAATCAAAGTATGCCGATGATATATTTTTAATTGCCAGCAGTATCTTAAAATACAACTACTAGAAACATGTAAACATTTTTACAATAAGGGGAGTGGTTGGGAAAATGTGAAAGATTCAAATTACTTGGGGCTGTTTTAATAATACATAGATGATTCACCGAGATAAAAAAAATTTCCATTTCCAAAAAAACCAAGTTTCCTTCCATAAAATCTGAAAAACCAGAGCATTACCTTGGTGGCAAAGCTGAGGTTATTTAAAACCTTTGTTTTCCCATTGCGTCATATGGTTTTAGTGTTTGGGGGCTGAAGAAGATAACAAAAAGGCAAAGTTTTTTAAAAAGTGGGGGTTTAAAAACAAGTAATATTGTATATCAGAAAAAAAACGAATGATAAAGTGCTGAAAAAAAATTTTTTCCTTTTTAACAAAAGGGAAAAAAAAGTTTATTGGGTCATGTGATGAGAGTAAAAGTATTTTAAAAAACTTGCTGCAGGGGGTGATATGAAACAAGAAAAAGCAAAGAAAAAGACTGACGACAACATCAAACTATTTGGGGGGCGTCGATGGGACAAGTGGGGAAAGAAAAGGGGAAGACGAGTTTATGGCGAAGGATGGTGGGAGGTCCACGGGGCCTCAAACATGAGCAACGTTATTGATTTATTGATGCTTAAAATTGTTGCTCTTTCAAAACTGATTTCCCCCCCAAAAAAGTCCAAATTGCACACCCCTGAAGGTATTTATTTAGAGGCTAAATGGGGGAGGGGGTCGCCCCGTGAACATACGAGTTTCGAGAAACAAAAAGTAGCTTGATTTAAGATGTAAAAAACCCATCATCTCGCTATGTTGTAAATCCGGACCTATAAGGGGATATGCCGTTTTTCATCGTAAATCAAGCTACTCTCTCGTATTTATTTATAATTCTTTCTTCTTTTAACGGTATGTTCATGTCTGAGCCGCCGTGGTCACAGCATGATATTTAAATTTGTAGTTTTCATGTTGTGATGCTCTTGGAGTGAGTACGTGGTAGGGTCCCCAGTTCCTTTCCACGGAGAGTGCCGGTGTTCCCTTTTTTAGGTAATCATTCTCTCTTTTATCCGGGCTTGGGACCAGCACTTGACTTTGGCTGGCTTGGCCACCAGTGGCTAGGTAGGCAATCATATATATATGTATATCTATCTATCTATCTATCTATCTATCTATCTATCTATCTATTTTATATATGTATATTCTATATCTGTTATTATCTATCTGTATATTTTACATATAATATATATATATATATAAAATATAATATATTATATATATATATATATATATATATATATATGTATTTATTTATATTTACGCATATAGATAGACAGATGGATAGATAAATGAATATGATTATGATTTTCCTTTATTTGCTTTACTGAATTGAACATAACGCAGTCATGTGGTCCTTTGTTCCAACTTACAGATGATTACTAATCTCTTTTTTTCTCGTGTAACGTAATTCGTTAAAAATCGTCATATGACTCCTTTTGTAAAATATGTAGTTGTTTTCTTGGTATATTAATCTTTTATGTATTAAATGCTGTTTAATCACATTTTAGGTGAGATTTTCATAAAGAAACTGTCATTGGTAAACCTCATTAGTGCTGCCTCAGATCAGCGGTTAACGCTCTGTGATTGGTCGAATTTCTTTCCGAGCTAACTCTGATTGGTTGTTCGAGTTGTTCTTTTAGGAAATAAAGCCCCACGATCCCTAACATTAGGAAATATGGTCGTAACGGTTAGGAAATCTACGCTCTCGTTGTTGGGGTTCGAAAAAGGGTCGTTACGAAACCCCTGTTTTACAGTAGGAGTCATAGCAAGGACTCATATGAATTATACCTAATAACCGTAGAAAAGAGACGATTTATAAACCTTACACAAGAAAGAACAAAGAAAAAATATAGATGAGTAATTATCTGCAAGAAGGACTAAAGGACCAAATGACTGACTTCAATAAAGCAAATAAAAGGAAAGTCATAAGCCTTTAATATCAGTAAATATCTTGGAGATTGTTGCAAATGGTCACTTTCACTGGTAACAACCTTTATTAAGAATCACCACCTTTTCCAATAAACTCTTATAAATTTTGATATTTCTATATATCTATATCATATATATATAATATATATTATAATATATATATATATATATATATATATATTATGTGTGTGTGTGTGTGTGTGGTGTGTGTGTGTGTGTGTGTGTGTGTGTGTGTGTTGTGTGTGTGTGTGTGTGTGTGTGTGTGTGTGCGTGCGCGCGCGCGCGCGCGCGCGCGTGTGTGTGTGTGTAATGCAAACACTATACATATAAGTATATTATAAGTATATATATATATATATATATATATATATATATATATCCATCCATCCATCCATCCACACACACACACACACACACACACACACACACACACACACACACACACACACACACACTATATATATATATATATATATATATATATATATATATATATATATAGAGAGAGAGAGAGAGAGAGAGAGAGAGAGAGAGAGAGAGAAAGAAAAAAATTCACACACATCCACATATCTGTCTATCTCTGTCTCTCGCTTACTCAGTATTTTTTCTCATTATTAATAATAATAATAAAATCAAAAGCATTTCATTATAACTTCATAAAGATATTATGATCCACTACAACAAATTTGTTATAATAATCCAGTAAAACATTTTTTTTTTCATTATTCATCAGAAAGTTAATGACTTGATTCCATATTATATTATGGTATTAAGAGTTGTGCTTATATATTACAAACCTTTATTAATGAATATTCATTATAATTTGTTGTTCTAGAGAAAGTTATGCATTTTCATTCAAATTTCGTACCTCGTGATGTGTATTCCTTTAATTCATGATAAACAAAACACTGAGTGATTTATATTAGGTCCACATCACGCAGGGAATCCTCTCTTAATTCTTACGCTATCGCATCATTCTACAAAAAGAAGAAGACGAAAAAAAATCTCTTCATCTTATTTCCACACCAACTGGACTGTTCACCTTTAACAACGTAAGTTTTGCAATTCCAACGCGATCTTCACGGTATTGCAGTTTGCTTTACTAAGGACACGTCTGATGAGATTGGCGAAGGCATCGACCTGGGTTTGCTCCGGGCAGTTGCAGTTGTAATTGCTTCTGTCAAGTTGCGTCAACAGGCCTGGAAAATTTGGAGTCAAGCTGATTATTTTGAAAGTATTGCCGAATAATGATAATGATAATAATAATTCTTTAGTTGCCTTTTCTTTGTTTCGCTTATGAAGAAAGACGAAGGGAGGATGTGTGTGTTAATGGCTGCGGTCTTCTTAATGGCAATAAGGATGACAGTATAATAGACCAGTATAATAAAGACAATAAAAATGACCACAAAAGCAGAGGGCCTCACTGAACAGATCTGAACAAGGAATGGGGCGACCTCACACGCTTGTAGGCACAGTGCCACATGCAGAGAAGCCATGTGGTGTAAACAAACGTTACTCACTCCTGAAGGCGTCTGTCCTTGCATCGCACGGTCGTGAAGCGTCGACAGCCACGCCATTGATCAGGCAGGATACTACATTGTGTTGGTTATTTTTAGATAAGATGCTTCTGATTTCCTCTACGGCTGTGGGGTTGTTGATGCCGATGCTGTCGAGCAGCTGCTGGATACTCTGGCCCGCGCACGACCCAACGACCACCACGAGGAGACACAAGGACAAAGCTTTCCTGCGAAAGTAGAGGTTTATGATGTAAGGGAAATAGACGTGGTGGTGGTAACGAGTTCAATGACACATTTCTTCCGAGGGATGGGAAAAGAAAGGAGGGCGTATGTACTAAATCCTTGTGCTTGACTGTGAGGCACTTATCATAACTTATGGTAATTAAACATAAGATCAGAAACGAATCATTTCATCTTATAAAGCTAATCGAAAAACAATAGTGCATGAATCAGTTTGAGTTGGACAAACTAATGCAATTGTATCTATTCTATATATGAGTGTACTTCATAACAGAAAAACACTTCTTTTAGCCATTCTATACACACTTTAGGTAGATTTTCAGCAGATATCCCTCTAATATTTATAAAAGTGAATTCATTTTGTGATATAATATATATATTATATTGCAAGGCAGAAACTCCCCTTCCACCGGACATCTTAGTTCCCTGACCCCGATTTGTCTGCTACCCATCACCCAGCTTGCAAGTTTCCGAAACCTGACATATTTCTCTCTTTAACTCTATAGCCCATCCCTCTCCTTACCTTTCTTAATGACGTATTACTCTCTTTACTCCTCTCCTTTACCTCTCTCTTTTTCTTATGTCTCTCTACCTCTCCTATTAACGTCTCACTTCACTTCCACTCCTTTCCCTGACCAAGAGCGACGGCGCCTCTGTTCGAACCCGTTCCCGCGTCTACTTACATGGCTGCAGTGGAGGGAGACTCGTTATTGCAACTGTGCGCAGGTTTCTCTGCCTTATATACTGACTCGAGAAAACGAAAGAGGGCGTAAGCCGCACAGCTGGTTCCTGACAAGGTCGGCGTGACCTTAGTTGCAACACACTGCAAAACGGTATTATCCTCGGTGTCATTTTCAGGACTTGACGTCTCCGGGGAGAAATGGGGATGAGTGTATATGAGAGGACGAACACAGGGAAATATAATGGTGAGACACTCATGCATACATACATACATGTATATCATTGGGATTGTCTCAGTCTCAGGTTCTCCCAGAGTGATTCACGGTGTACCTTCTTGAGGTCGATGTAAATTACAAGCAGCCCATGCCTGAACTCACGACGGCGCTCTGGAGTGACTCGAAGCGCTAGGATACGGTCTGTTGTGGACTTACCATAGTGAATCCAGATTACTCTGTCTGTGGTGCCTCAGCTGGTCTCTGATATGTCTCAGAAGGATTTGAGCGAGAACCTTACCTGGTATGCTGAGCAGTGTAATGCCTCGGTGACTGCAGCAGCTCACCGATCCCTTTCCCTTTTCATAAGGTATGACCACAACTCTCACAGTCAGGGGGAATGGTACCAGTCTGCCAGTTGAACATAAAAATATTTTTATCTGTTTATTTATCCATGTCTATGTATAACTGTCAATCTCTCATCTATTGTAAATGAATACTGTATATAGTATATATATATAATATAATATATATATATATATATATATATGTATATATTATATATATATATATATATATATATATATATATAATATATATATACATATATAATATATATATATAATATATATATATATATCATATCTATATATCTATATCGATCTATCTATCTATATACACACACACACACACACACACACACACACACACACACACAAACACACAACACACACACACGTACAACACACACACACCACACACACACACCACACACACACACACACACACACACACACACACACACATATATATATATATATATTATATATATATATATATATATATATATATATATACATACCACACACACACTGCCGCGATGGTCCAGTGGTCCCGAGTTCAATTCCCCGCAGCGGCAGTCGTAAAAATGCCTGCGCTTTGACTGCTGGCATATCGCCTTAAGAAGTCAAACGCAGGTGTCGTAGGGGAAGTCACCGCCATGGCACAAACCGCGGTTGATTAGGAAGGGCATCCAATCAGGCAAGGGTGGCACTGCCATATAACCTCTAGTAACGAATTGAGAGAGGCCTATGTCCTGCAGTGGAATGAATGGCTGTTTGAAAAAAAAAGAAAAGAAAAAAAATATATATACATACATATACATATATATATATATATATAATATATATATATATATAATATATATATATATGATATATATATAAATAATTATATTATGTACACAAACACACATATATAATATATATATATATATATATATATATATATATATTATATATATATATATATATCATCATCAATAACGGTATGCTCATGTTTGAGCAGCCGTGGACCTCTCCACCATCCTTCGCCACTCAACTCGATCTTACGCTTTTCTTTCCACTTGCACCATCGACAGCCCGCAAATATCTTTGATGTTGTCGCTCAGTCTTGTCTTCAGTTTGCCTCTTCCTCTGTTTCCTATTACCATCCCTGTCAGCGTCTTTCTCAATACTTTTACTTCTCATCACATGACCAATAAACTTTAATTTCCTCCTGTTCAAGATGTCCAACAGCTGGTCTTTACAATTTATTTTTCTCAGCACTTCATCATTTGTCTTCTTCTCTGTCCAGCTAATATGCAGTACTCGTCTGTAACACCACATTTCAAAACTATTGATCTTTTATTGTCTATCTACTCCAGCACCCAACACTCAGAACCATATGATGCAATTGGGAAAACTAATGAGTTCAATAACCTCAGCTTTGTCCGTAAAGTAATGCTTCGGTCTTTCCAGATGTTATTGAGAGCAACTGTAGCGTTTTTGGCAATGGCAATTCTTCTTTTTATCTCCGGTGAATCATCATATGTATTTGTTAAAACAGCTCCAAGATAAGTGAACTCTTTCACATTTTCCACAATCATTCCATTGATTGTAACATGTTCATCATTGTTCATTGCCGGTTATCTTTGAATCTTCATGATCTTAGTTTTCTTGGCATTAAGAAACAAGCTAGCTTTTTCGCTTGCTTCTCTAACTTTATCTAGTAGTTGTTGTAGTTCAGTGATACTGCAGGCAACCAAAACTATATCATCTTAGATACCTTAGATTTGATATTTTGTATCCTCCAACATCTACAGTTCCTTCAAAATTCTCTAGGGCACCTCTCATAATTGTTTCAGAATATATGTTAAAGAGGTGCGGAGACAGAATGCAACCCTGTTGCACTCCTTGTTTGACTTCGAACCATTCTGTTAACCCATAAGTGGTTCTTACAGTTGCTTGTTGTTGGTCATACATGGCTTTTATTAGTTGGATGATGTGTTTTGGAAATTTCATATCGTTCATGTTATTCCAGTAGATATTGTGATCAACAGTATCAAAAGCTTTCAAGTAATCGATGAAACACAGGTATAGGTCTTTCTGATGTTCTCCGTTTTTCTCCATGATCAATTTCAGATTTAGAATCTGGTTTCTGGTACCTTTTCCAGGGCGAAAACCTGCTTGTTCGTCTGCAATTTCTTCTCTTAACTTCAACTTCATTCTTTCAGCAATAATTTTCAACGAAATTTTGCTGCTGTGACTTAATGCAATTGTCCTGTTATCGTTGCATTGGAGTGCGTCACCTTTTTTAGGTATGGGAGTAAAGACTGATTTTTCCCAGTCTTCTGGCCATCTTTTATTCCATATTTTTGTACAAAGTTTGTAGTAGAAGTATTCAACACTTTCGCCAGCATTCTTGATTAGTACTGCTGTTATTTCATCTATTCCCGGGCTCTTGTTATTCTTTAATTCTTTTATGGCTTTTATGACTTCGTCTAGCAGTGGTGGTGGTTCATCTTCGTTGTCATTGAGTCTAATTAATGTTGTTGTTAGATCTTTATTCTTTTTGTATAGGTTGGAACAATATTAATTCCATCTATCTTTGACTTTTTTCCATCCCATAAAACAAGTCCATCTTCAGTTTTGATAGTGTCCATTGCAGGTTTAAATTTTCGTGTGATGTTTCATACTCCTTGGTAGAGTTCTTTAGTTGTCTTATTGATAGAACAGTTTTCAATTCTCTGGCAATGTTCATTTAAATATTTTTCCTTATCTTGTCGCAATAATCTTTGAATTTTTGTATTTTGTTTTTGTAAATTACTTCTTCAACTGGATTATTGATACCCTTTGATTTTAGGCATCTTCTTGTTTCAATTTCACTTAGTGTTTTTTCAGATATCCAGGGGGAATTGTTTTTATTTGGCGATAGTTCTTAAGCACGCTCATAAAGTTTTTTTCTTCCCCAATCATTTGGTGTTTTCATCTTCAATTGATTGGTATCAAATTTGTTTGACACTGTAATTTGTAATGTGTATCAAGAGTTTTGTAGTCGGCTTTAGAGGTGGTGTTGGATGCTCCATCTTTTAGTCTTATTTTAAAGTCGATAGTTAGTAGTTGTGGTCACTTTGCAGTCGGCACCAGTCTTGTCCTTGGCATTGTTTATGCAACTTTTCATTTTTGGTCAGCACGATGTGGTCAATTTCTTGCGTGTTACCTTTGTCTGGTGAAACCACGTGTAGCAGTGTCTTGTGTGGTTGATGCAACAATGGTATTGGCTATAACTAGATATAGTATTTACATATATATATGCATATAGATCCTTATATATATATATTATATATATATTGTGTGTGTGTTCTGGATGATGTTGTGTGTGGTGCTGTGGTTTGTGTGGCTGTGTGTTTGTGTGTGTGTGTGTGTGTGGGTGTCGGTGGTGTGGTTTCGTGTGCATATATACTATATATACTATATAATCAGATATCCTATCTATACTATATATATATATAACTATAGTGATAATGACACACATAAACACAAGATACATTTATAACAGCATGGTAACACTACGCATAGGTTAATCACCAGCATTTAACAGTTCAGCAGGGATGCCGCAGATGCCCTCTGCTTTACCACTCTTCAGTTTGGAGAGTGATTCCCTAACGTCAGTTAGGGAGGGTGGATCCTTGCTGATGGTTGAATCCAACACAGGGATCTCGACACTTCCCTTCTCAGAAGTCACCGAGATCTGTTCACCAGACAATGATGCAAGTCACGATCCCCTGTCAGACAAGCCACACAAACTATCATCTGTGACTTCCAGTATCTCCTGCGAGATGATATTCTGTCTCGCTCTTGGGTGGTCGCCAGTCGATTCTTGAGCTGCATCGAGTGTTTCACAGTTGAAGGTGTCCCACAGCAGTACAGAGTCTGTCAGGTTGTCGGGTGCTGCGAAACGGCCAGAGATAGCCTCAGCAAATCCTCAGGCACACTCCCTATCCCTCAACCTGTACACATAAAAACACCATAGGGTATCAATGGCCCGACAGGGATTTTTGAAGTGGGACTAATCTATGATCATTACCACAGAACATGGCACTCCGATCTACCCTGCAGTTCCTGAGGATCCTTCAGCAAGTGCTAACGAAGATGTTGTTGATCTCCTTGGCGACTTTACCTGTATCGCTGTGCCATATCCAACGGTGCGGCTCAGAGCGCTGTTACTAAGAGCCAGAAATCTTCAATTTGTGGGACCCTGCAAAGATTCGGAAAAGGAGGCTATTTTCTCCCTAGCCAAGATCTCATAGCCAGTTCGATCGTAGCCAGATACCACACTGAAATCACTCAGAACAGTGCAGATATATCGCCGAGGACAATGCAAAATTGGGCGTAAAAACCCCTTTTACGTCAAATTTACAAACATCAGTATGAGCGTACACAGCAATAGAGAAATGAAACCAAATTGAAGCTTTAGTTTCAGTACTATCATGCACTCATCGACCGGAGTGACCTCTACTACGAGTGCTGAAGTCTGCTACAGATTTATTATTTCTACTCCCTGAAGTGTTGACCATCGCTGCAGCCCGACCAATAATAGGTGCAACCACCCACATGGATCTTGCCGCTACCAGGTCTTCTCACCTCCGAGAGAGCAGCCAGCTCAACTCCAGTCACTTCAGTTCCCTCGACAGCAGAGGCAACCGACCATCCTGCAGCAAAGAGTGGGAGGATTTAGTAGGAACCAAGGGTGTCCACACGCCGGTGGCCCAGACTCCGTACCTTTAGAGCCTCCACAGTTCAGCCTAGGACCGTAAGGTGCCTAGTTTTCCCTAGGTAGCCCGAGGAGGGACTGTAGAAGCCTTTATGATGAAGTGGCTATTACATTTAATTTAAACACACACGCGCAAACGCGCATATATATATATATATATATATATATATTTTATATATATTATATATATATATATATATTATATATGATATATATATACATACATATGCATATACATAAATATATACATATATATTATATATAAAATTTATATATATATAAAATATATATATATTATTTATATATAAAATATATATAATTATAATATATATATTATAAATATAATATATATATGTGGGTATAAATATATAATATGAGATATAAAGGTATATATCTATGTATAAGTATACTACTACTACACACACACACACACACACCACCACACAAAAAACAAACACACACACATATATATATATATATATAAAAA